>NW_028230733.1:0-37622 GCF_043228905.1 Azolla caroliniana
AGCACTTTTAGGTGTCATCGAGTTCTTGCCTCTGCTCTCTTAGATTCAGGAGCCAACTCTTGTTTTATGGACAAATAATTTGGTTTATCCGAGAAAATCCTATTGAAAAACCTCCCTTGCCCTGCATCTTTTGTAGTCATTGATGGTCGCCCTATTTCATCTGGGAATATAGTTGAAGAATCTGAGCCAATTTGAGTAGTTCTTGGTAGCTTTGCTTGTATGATTTCCTTCAATATAATTAGTATCCCTGAGCATCCAGTTATCCTTGGTTTGCCTTGGTTTGAACTCCACAATTCTGAAATTGACTGGAGAAATCGAACAATCAATGATTTCCAGCAGAAACCCGAATCCAGCTGCCTTGTTACTACCAACCAAGATTCAAAGCCTCACCAAATCTCGCCCATCTCTCTACAAAAATTACGAGAAGACGGGAAAACAAATGAAATGCTTGTTTTTGCAGTAATAGCAAACCCATCCTCTAGCTCGCAAGGGGCAAGTACTCCCCTCCCTACCAAGTACTTGGATTTTGAAGACATCTTCAACAAAGCTAAAGCTAGTTCTCTCCTAGACCATCGGCCTTATGATTGTCCTATCGATCTACAACCTGGGAAAGAGCCACCATGGGGCCCAATATCTAATCTATCACCTTCCGAACTCAAGGCCCTTCGAGAGTATATAGACAAGCACTTAGCAAATGGATTCATTCGACATTCTAAAAGCCCTGCTGGTGCACCCATCTTCTTTGTCAAGAAGAAAGATGGATCTCTACGACTGGTCATGGACTATCGGGGTCTAAACAAAATCACAGTTCGAAATAGATATGCTCTACCCTTGATTTCAAGTTTACTAGAGCATCTTAGTGGAGCAAAAGTTTTCACGAAGCTAGATCTTCAAGGTGCATATAACCTTGTTCGGATACATCCAGGAGATGAATGGAAGACAGCATTCCGTACTCGATACGGACATTTCGAGTACATAGTTATGCCTTTTGGTCTCACGAATGCGCCCACGGTTTTTCAACACATGGCGAATGATATTTTCCGCGATTTTTTGGATTCATTCACCATAGTATATGTTGATGACATCTTGATCTACTTGAAAACTCAAGAAGAGCATGACATACATGTCCGCCAAGTCTTCCAACACTTACGAGAATATGGGCTCTATGCCAAAGTTGAGAAATGTAGCTTTGATCAAAACCACGTGGAGTTTCTGGGGTATGTGGTTTCACAACAAGGTATATCTATGGATCCGTCTAAGGTTCAGACTATTCTAAACTAGCAACCACCTCGTTCAGTGCGTGATGTTCAATGTTTCTTAGGATTTGCAAATTTTTACCACAAATTTATCAAGAATTATTCAAACACTGTGATGCCTCTCACAAAGCTTACACGAAAGAACAAGTCGTTCACATGGAGTTCTAGTGCAACCAAAGCTTTTGAAAGCCTAAAGAGCGCATTCACTTCTGCTCCAATTCTACTTCATGCTGACCTAGAAAAATCATTTATCATCGAGGCGGATGCGTCTGATTTTGCCCTAGGAAGTATCTTGTCACAGACAAGAGATGATGGGAAGCTACATCCAATTGCTTTCCATTCACGCAATTTCGAAGCTACAGAGATCAATTATGAGATTCACGACAAAGAGCTTCTAGCCATTATAGACTCGTTTGAACAGTGGAGACATTTCTTAGAAGGTTCTCCCCACCAAATCATTGTTTACAATGATCATAAAAACCTCACATACTTTCAAAGTGCTAGAGTCTTGAGTCGTCGCCAAGCTCGTTGGGCACACTTTCTAACGCGTTTTGACTTCGTCATCACATATCGCCCAGGAGTGCAACAAGGAAAGGCAAATGCTCTCTCACGAGGATCTTATTTGGCTCCACAACCAGGAGAGCCCACATTTGATCATCAAAAACAAATCGTCTTGGGGCCTAATCGGTTACAACTATTAACTATTAATGCCTCTCAAGCATTTGAAGATTCAAGTCTTCTTGATTCAATCCGAATAGATATCATTTCTGATGAATTTGCTCAAGATATATTGAATCATATAATTTCAAGTCGCGCTTCTTCTTCAAGCTCCATGAATCCTCGTAAAGATTATAACCAGTTTAAATGGGATAATGGTTTACTTTTTCGCAACACTCTTTTTTATGTCCCAAATGGTTCGTCTCGACTTCAAGTAATGCAATATTGTCACGACAACCCAATGGCCGGGCACTTTGGAATCCACAAAACTTTAGAGCTAGTTTCTCGAAACTATTGGTGGCCTCACCTTCGAGAGTTTATTGAAGATTATGTTCGTAGTTGTGATGTGTGTTGTCGGTCAAAGATTCCACGACATCGACCATATGGGTTATTACAACCATTGCTAGTTCCTATTGGTTCGTGGAAATCAATCTCGAGGGATTTTATTACACATCTTCCAATTTCGAAGAGTTTTGATGCTATTCTCACTATAGTAGATCGATTCACAAAGATGGCGCATTTTCTTCCATGCACGAAAACCATCAACAGTAAAGAAACTGTAAACATCGTTATGAAAGAAGTATTTCGGCTTCACGGTCTTCCGAATGACATCATTAGTGATCGTGGCCCACAATTCATCTCAAAATTCTGGAAACACTTGCTTGAGATGCTCAAAATTTCCTGTAAACTTTCGTCAAGCTATCATTCACAAAGTGACGGTCAAACCGAGCGGACAAATCAAACATTAGAGCAATATCTTCGGTGTTTCATCAATTACCAACAGGATGATTGGGTGGATTTTTGCACTTTGCAGAGTTTGCATACAATAATTCAGTTCATTCCCCAACAGGGTATACTCCATTTTTTGCAAACATAGGATATCATCCTCGTTGGACAATGATGGAACATCCAGAAATCTCGAAAAATCCTGTTGTTGAAGATCGTCTGCGTTAACTCCAAGACGTGCATGTTGCACTTTCTCAACATTTGCAAACTGCTCAAGCCACACACAAAAAAGCCGCAGATCGTCACCATCTCGACTCTTCACCAAAGGAACCGAAGTTTCGAATTGGGGATCGTGTATGTTTACTACGACGTAATGTGAAGACTACTAAACCTTGTGACAAGTTGGATTATCAACGACTTGGTCCATTTGTTATCTCCAATCAGATTAATGATGTTGCATTCCGCCTTGATCTACCTCCACAGATGCATCTACATCCGGTATTTCATGTCTCATTGTTGGAACCCTACATTGGTAGTTCCATTCCAAATCGGGTTGTTCTACCCCCACCTCCAGTTCAACTTGTTGATGGCCTAGAATTTGAAGTCAAAGCTATTTTGGACTCCAAGATAATACGTAAAAAGCTTTATTATCTCGTGGATTGGTTAGGATACACACCAAATGACCGTACTTGGGAGCCAGGTGAGAACCTTGATAATGCCTCTAACTTGGTGGCTGAATTTCATCGCCAATATCCAGATAAGCCAAGTCTGAATTCGTCGCTGGCAAATTTTGTCATCAAAGGAGGGGGATGGTGTCATGTGTATACAAAACTAAATAAGCTTTATGGTGATTCGAACCCATGACCTCCTCAAAGAAGGCATACAACCCCATCCATTAGGATACATCATATTGTATATATTAAATAATAAATTCTATTATATCAATAGGAAATAAATATAATAATATTATTGAAATGTCGCCACCTTGCATAGGCTAACGCATGATTGCTAAGGGGCATGCTTGCATGAATGCCAATTGGCGATCATGCGTGCCTATGCATGTATCCAAACCATGCTATATAAACATGTATTTGACTATTGATGAACCATTCTAGTTCAACGCCAGTCTTCGGCATATTCTTGTAAACGTTGCTCTCATTGTTAATACATTATGAAATTCTTCTTATCTCTCTCATATCTTTCGCTTCTCATTCTCTTCTTCATTTTAAAACTCGTTCCTAACTTTGGCCCTGACACGCTATCACGCCGAATATCCGGATGTGCGATAAGTCTGGCTTCTTTCCGAAGTATTTTTCGTGCGGAGTGACCTCGTGCACGCCGGATGTTGTGCACCAGTTCATTAGGTAGACGACCGTATTTGCAGCTTCGGCCCAATATGACTTGGGCATATGCTTCTCGTTCATCATGGCCTGCGCTACTTCGAGGATGTGCTGATTTTTGCGCTCGGCTACTCCGTTTTGTTGCAGAGTGTGTCGGCAAGTGAATTCTCGCTGAATTCCTTCCTTTCGGAGATACGTCATGAAATCGTCCGAGAAGTACTCCTTGTCACCATCCAATCGAAGGCATCGTACATGTCGGCCCGTGGCTTTCTCGACTTCATTCTTGAAATTTTGGAAGTGTCCGAACACTTCGCTGTTTTGCCACATCGGGTAGATCCAAGTGTGCCTAGAGAAGTCGTCGATGAAGAGCACGTAATATCGGCATCCGCCGAATGTAGCCATCTGCGCCGGTCCCCATACGTCGGAATGGACTACGTCGAGTAGACCTTTGCTCACGTTCCGCTCTTTCGGGAATGGGTGTCGGTGTTGCTTGCTGAATTGGCACGCTTCGCATACACCTTCAATCTCCTTCTCTTTGAATGTCGGGAGTCCGATGACGACTCCTTTCGATTTCATTGCTTTGAGTTTGTTGAGATTGATGTGGCCGATTCGCTTGTGGCATAGCCTATGTCGGAGTCGGCTTTCGTGCTTTTCGCGAACATGGCGGATTTCATCTCGTGTGAATCGAGAATGACCATCCGGCCCTCTCTTCGTCCGCGTGCAATGAGTCGGCCCTCTTTTTCGATGAAGCAACCGCCTTGATTAAATCGAACTTGCATCCCTTGCTCTACACTTTGGCCAACGGAGACCAAATTCTTCGTAATGGTTGGTACATGCAAGACATTTTTAATGTAATTTTGCTTACCTTCTTTTCCGAACGGAACATTGCCGATGTGTCGAATTGGGTGCGTAGTGTCATCTCCGGTTTCGACATAACCGGGTCGCTCCGGCTCTCGAAGTTCGAGAAACCATTCTTTATGAGATGTCATATGGTTTGAGGCTTCGGAGTCAACAAACCATACGTCCTCCGGATTGAGGGCACTAGTTGAGGTATAGGCCGACATAGAGTTTGCTCTATGTTTCATCATGAACATTCCGCCACGGTCGGAGTTGTATGTGTACATTCCACCACGATCCTCATAGTCGAAGTTGTGCCTGTACATTCCGCTATACTCTTCGTAGTTGGAATTGTGCACGTAATTCGCGAGTTGTCGGCTTGTGGAAGCCGATTCACGCATCTTCTTTCGGCACTCTTCTTCGTGGTGGCCGAGCTTTCCAAAATATCCGCATTCGGTTGCATTTTGACGGCTCAGGCCGGAGTGGAAGCTCCCCCTTCTTGCGAAGGTTCCTCGTTGGCTTCCATTTTGCGGCTGAAATTGGGAGTTGTTATTGTAGGTCGGACCTCGTCCGCCTTGTCCTTGGCCGAATCGGCCTCTCGACCGTCCGCGTCCTCTTCCTTTGTTCGAGTGCGTGTAGAGCATGTGGCCTTCCGACTCATTGCTCCTTGTACGCACGTGGTTTTCTTCGACCAATAGCATTGATTGGAGCTCGAAGAAGGAGGGAGATTTCTCCCGTGCTAGAACGGCGGTTCGCATCGCGCCGAACCGTGGTGCGAGGCCGCCGAGGCATATTTGAACCATCTCATCATCATCGATATTTACGCTTATTGAGCCGAGCTAATCGCAAAGCTCCTTGATCTTCAAGGTGTATGTCGTAATGGACATGTCCCTTTGTTGAATGTTGTTCAACTCTTGGCGGAGTTAAAGTCGTCTTGCAGTTGTGTTCGCCGCGAAAATCTTTCGTAGATTTTCCCATGCCTCCTTCGGCATCTTGGCTTCACGAATGTAGCAGAGCATGTGATCGTGAACACATGTCGCCAAGCAATACATCATGCGGCTTGCGGCTTGCTCCCATGTCGCGTATCCGGGAGCCGCTTCGGCGGGTCGGTCTTCATGCGCTCCTTTGATGTAGCTCCAATAGCCTTGTTCGACAAGGTATAGGTGCATCTTGTACTCCCAAGATGCGAAGTTGTTTCGATCCAACTTCTCGGTATGGAGAGCACTCCCCATTTGAGTATTCATTATGTCGATTCTTCTTCTTCTTCTTCTCTCTTTGAATGCGAGCTATGTAGCAAAGCTACGATAGCGATGAGCCGGTTCTTGGTCGTCAGCGTTGTCGTGAAGATCCGTCACTACGCGCGGATCGTGAGGCAGAACCGCCGGGGTTCTAGACTAGAAGGATTTAGATTCGATACAAGCTTTGGCGAGGAAGTACTTAAGATAGATTGGGAAAAAGAGAAGATGAGATTACACGATTGATTTCAAAACGAATTTCTTCCTCTTAATTTTCATACCAAAAACACCGTGTTTTTCTCCTCTCCCTTCCCTCTTTTATAGATGCTCTCATGCATATGATGCATGTGAGGGTACAAGGGTACTTCCTTGTTGTACTGTGTTGATTGTCAAGGGTGCTGTCGTAAACCAAAACCCAATCCCCTTCTTCAATCTTCTTGGGACGAAGTCTATGCGTGTTGTCGAACCGAACTTTGTTCTTTACTCGGGCTGCCTTCATCATCTTTCGCGCTTTTTCTAAATCTTCAGGTCTTCTTTCAAGTTGCCTTATCCGCGCCGCTAATAACTATTCTCGGCTCATCTCGTTCTCCCACGGTATCGCTACCCATGAGGCGATCGTTCTTTCAATGGGCATAATCGGCTTTTGTCCATACATAAGCTCCGTCGGCATATACCCTGTCACCGAGCTATGTGTCGTTCTATCGGCCCACAAGGCATAGGGTAATAGTCGTGGCCAATTCCCGACTCGACCGTTGCATGCCCGTATGATGGCTTTAACGATAGGTCCATGCCCTCGCTCGATCTTCCCATTTGCTTCCGGATTGTAGGCAGTCGTGAGGGAGAGCTTCATGCCTAGTCTTTCGAAGAGCTCCGTCGCTTCGTGCGCGTCCAATCCCCTCGGTCGGCCACTATCTTCCCTACACATCCATATCGGCAAACAACATCTTCAAGTAGAAATTTGCAAACGGCTGAAGTCGTCTTATTTGTCAAGGCTCGTCCTTCCACTTGATTTGTCAAGTCTTCCCTTGCGAGCGCTAAGTACTTCATTTGTCCCACTCCCATTGGCATCGAGACCAGATCCACCATCCATTTGAAGTGAATGGTGAGTGGGTATGTCGGCTTTAACTCATCACGATGACGTATATTTGAATATATTTGGCAAGTTTCACATGTGGACACGAAATGGAGTACATCTTTGTACATGCTTGGCCACCAGTACTTCTCCTTCAATTTTTCGAACGTCGCCCATGTTCCTCTATGACCTGCCCAAGCACTCTCGTGGAATTCGGTCATCAGCGTCTCTTGCTCTTCTTTCTTTACCACCACTCGACGTGGTATTCCTGTCCTTCTTTTTGGATGTCGCCAAAGGAATCCTCCCTTCAAGAAGTATCGATAAGCTTTCTTCCAGATTCGTAGGGCCTCCTCCTTTGTCAACGAAGCATCGGTCGTCAATGTTCTTAGGAATCTACCGATGAGTAACCACTCTCCTTCGTACTCGTTCTCGTTGAAGGCGTGGAGGGTTTGCGTGTCCTGGTCTTCCGTCGACAATCGAGCCATCTTGAAGAAGTCGAGGGCGACATCTTCATCTTCCGAAACCATGTTACTTCCATTTGAAAATCTTGCCCTCGACAGCATGTCAACCATGGCGTTCTTCTTCCCTGCGATGTGACGGATCTCTGGGTTTAAAGACTTGATGTAGGCAATCCACCTTAGCATAGCAAGATCTGGGGTCGCACATCCCGAGACCATTCCGAGAATTGGGAGACAATCTATCTCTATTATCACTTCTGACCCGATCAGGTAATCTTTGTCCGTCTTCACTGCCGACACAATACTCCAAAGTTCTCGCTTGACTTGGGCATATCTTTGTTGCCATTCGCTGAGAACCTTTGCTCCGAACCAGACGGCATATCGCGCATTATCTTCACCTTCTTGATTGATGACCCACCCGATTCCGGTTGGGCTCGTATCTACGGTCACGTAAATTGTTTTCCCTTCGGCATAGTCGGCCTTCCTTAGTGCCGGAGCTTCAAGAAGTAGTTTCTTTAATCTTCGCATCGCCTCTGTGTGCTCGTCTCGCCATTCGAACTTTATTCTTTTCTTTAGTAGTCCATATAACGGTTCGGCGACATGAGCGTAGTGAGGAATCCATATATGATAAAACGCGCACGCTCCAAGGAACCTTCGAACCTCCGTTTGGTTTTCGCATTCTTCTTTCATGTCTTGGATTGCGTTCACTTTGGATGGCGAGGGCTTCCGGCCGTATGCTCCACACAAGTGACCTACCACCAAGATCTCCGGTTGCCCGAATGCGGATTTTTCTCCCGAAAATGTCAAATTCGCATCTTCGAGCCTTTGAAGCACCTTCTCGCAATCTTTCATATGATCTGCAACGAACTTTCTACAACCTTCCTTATCTTTCGATTCATCTTTCTCCTCATCCGAACATCCTTTTATCGGAATATCATCCAAGAATGGCATCGTGATGTCCGGAATGCAATTCTTCAAGACTTTATTCATGGCATTCACCATATGAGCCACCTAGTTCGTTGCGCCTTGGGGTAAGGTATGTTAAGAAAACGTAAAGAAGGCACTCGGGCTCTTCTTATGTGCGCGGCGGATCGTGGTGTGCTAGATCGTTTAGTGCTCAAACACAGACAGAGAAAGGAAAGGGGACTTACCTCTGTAGTAGCAAAATGGTTTTCTTCTATTACATGTAGAGCTCAACTTGCTCTCGTCAGTCTTCTGGTCTCACACTCTCTCTCAGAGTTCTCTCCTCACTATTCTCTGTTTTTTCTTACTGCTTCTTACTTCCTATTTTCTCTCACTTACTTTTACCTAAGTCATAAGTTATTACACATGCAGCTAATTAGCTGCCAGTAGCTAATTAGCTGTCACTAGCTAAATAGTTGTTTTACCTTTTTGTTCACTAGTAGCTAAATAGCTACTATAGCTTATTTCTCATAAGCATCACATACCATGTTGAGCTTGCTTCTCAACACTCCCCCTCAAGCTCAACTTATTCTTGCTTGAGGTTCTCTTCAATCTTCTTTTCCATTTTGCTTTTTAGCCATCTCATCAATGTCTACAATGTTGGGATTACGGTCCCTTCGGATGGGATGGTCGGATGTCGGAGATGAATGCCGACAAGCCCGGTTTCGGTTTCGGATCCGGATGACGAAGACCCCGGCTTCGGTGCCGGATGACGAATGTACCCGGAGAGCGATCCGGATGCAGGGACATATCCGTGAATATGTTCGCTATGGGCCCCTGAGGCCACAGTTGTAAATAGCCCCAAAGTCATATGTGTATAAATATGACTTAGGGCAAACAGTTTTAGTGTTGCTTATCATTTTTCTGTTTTTCCACTCAAGAGGAGTGAAGAGGGAGCAGCCGTGAGACAGAGTGAGAGATAGAGCGCGAGAGAGGAAGAGGACGACGCCTCTGTGTATTTTCGCCGCCTGTGGCGAGGACAGCGAGCTCAAGGTCGTCGCCTTGGAGCTCGTCATTGTATACTTCTCTTGTATAGTGTCGTTTGGAGTCTTGTACTCCCGTGGTTTTTCCCATCTAGGGTTTTCCACGTTAATCCCTGTGTACTCGTGTGTTTCTCTCTTTTGGTTTCTATTTTCTGTTGCATTGATCCGCGATTACAAATGGTTGTGGCCGAGCGGTGAAGGTGAATCCAAGCGTTGATTCCCAACAAACTGGTATCAGAGCGACTGTTGCAGAAAATGGAAGGCGGCGGCAGCGGGCAGCCGATGATGATGGTGCTGAATGCGCAGAATTACGCCGACTGGAAGATCAAGATGGAGGATCTTCTGATTGTTCGGGACCTGTACGAACCGATTGACAGGTCGGAAATACCGAAAGGGGTACTTGAGTCGGAGTGGAAGCTCCTGAACCGGAAAGCCGTAGCGACGATCCGACAATATGTCGATGTAAGCGTCCTACAACATGTGGCGAACGACACCAACGCATATGAGATGTGGAAGAAGCTGTCGGGCCTCTATGAGAGGAAGAATGCGTTGAACCGGACCTCCCTGATGAGGAAGATAGTGAATCTCAAGTACCGGGACGGCGAGAGTATGGTTGAACACGTAAGCACGTTCATGGGATTCGTGAATCAGCTTGCGGCGATCAAGTTCCCGTTGGAGGATGCAATGCAAGCCATCATCCTGATGTGTACATTGCCGGAAAGCTGGGAGAACTTGGTGGTGACTCTCAGCACCTCGTGCACCGAAGATAACTTGTCCTTACAAACGGTAAAGACAAGTATTCTGAATGAAGAAGCGCGTCGGAGAGATAAGGAACCGGCCTCCGACCCGAAGATGCTGTTTACCGAATCGGATCGGGGAAGACAATGGAACCGGAGTCCGCAAAGACGGGAGAAGTCGGGGACCCGGTCGCAGTCAAGAGGAAGGCCCACATGCTTCCACTGTGGGAAGCCGGGGCACTTCCGAAAGAATTGTCGGCATTACCGAAAAGACAATGGAACCGACAACACCGATTCGAAGAAGTCACCGGAGAGAAACGGTGCATACCGGGGAGCCACGGACCGGAATGGTTCGGATCGGCGAGGGCAGGACCGGAAAGGAACAACGGCACTCGCGGCAAGTGAGGAAGAAATCATGCTCATCACCGAAGAAGGTGAACTAAACGTTGCCGGCGATGAGACGACCTGGGTGGTCGATTCCGGAGCATCGTTCCACCTGACCCCAGAGAGAAGATACTTCTCATCCTACACAGCCGGTGAGCGTGGCTGTGTTCGGATGGGAAATGAAGGTACGTGCCGGATTGCCGGCATAGGAGACGTGTGGTTGACAACCCCGACCGGATGCAAAATGCTGCTGAAGGATGTCCGACACGTTCCGGAGGTTCGATTGAACCTGATTTCGGCCGGGAGGCTAGACGATGAAGGCTACACAGGTAGCATCCGGAACGGCGTAATGAAGTTCAGCAAGGGGAGCCTGATAGTGGCTCGGGCCCGGAAGATCAACACACTGTACCTGATGAATGCCCGGTTATGTCCGGAAGAGCTGAATGTGGCAGCCGACACTGCCGGTGAGCTGTGGCACAAAAGACTGTGTCACATGAGTGAGAAGGGGATGAAGAGGCTTGCAGAAGACAACCTTATTCCAGTGAAGCATGTGCACCTGGAGAAGTGCACCGATTGCCTGGCCGGTAAGCAGAACCGAACCTCCTTCCACTCAAGGCCACCGACGAGACGTAGCGCACCATTGGAGTTGGTGCACACCGATGTGTGTCAGGTAGAAACGAAGTCACATGGCGGAGCCCAGTACTTCGTAACTTTCATAGATGATCATAGCCGAAGACTGTGGACGGCACCGATGAAGACAAAGGACCAAGTGTTGTCCGTCTTCAAAGAACTCCACGCGAGAGTGGAAAGAGAATCCGGCAAGAAGCTGAAAGCGATACGAGCGGATAACGGAGGGGAATACCGGGGACAGTTCCAGGAGTACTGTCGCTCGAAGGGAATCCGACTCGAGTTTACTGTGCCGAAGACGCCGGAACTGAACGGGCTGGCCGAGAGGATGAACCGGACCATAATGGAGAGGGTTCGGAGTATGCTGGCGCATGCGAAATTACCCAAGGGATTTTGGGCTGAGGCAATGTCGACGGCGACATATGTGATAAACAGATCACCGTCAGTACCTTTGGACGGAGACACGCCGCAGAGAGTGTGGACCGGTAGGGAAGTATCCTACCGGCATCTGAAGGTGTTCGGGTGTCTCGCATACGTGCATGTGGCAAAGGACCGGAGAGGAAAGCTAGATCCAAAGACCCGGCCATGCATATTCCTCGGTTACGGCGACGACGAGTTCGGCTACCGAGTATGGGACCCGGTCGACAAGAAGATATTCAGGAGTCGAACACTCGCCGACTGGGAGTCGGAGAAGAAGATGAAGAGCTCCAAGTCGACCGGTGAGGATAAACTCTACGAGGAGCAGTCCCGACCGGCAAGGGACCGGTTAGCACTCGAGGATCCGGCCGAAGACGGTGAAGAAACCGAACCGGCCGAAGAAGACGAAAATGATACCGGAACCGGCCCCGATCCCGAAATGGATTCGGATGAAGAAGAATCGGAAGAACCGGTTACCGAAGCTCCGAAACGGAGATACCCTCAAAGAGAGAGAAGGGCCCCCCGGAGATTTCCGGAACCAGAGCACGTGTTGCTAACCGACGAGGGGGAGCCGGAGAGCTTTGAGGAAGCGAAGCATGACACCCAGAGCCGCAGGTGGTTGAGTGCCATGCAGGACGAGATGGATTCCCTGCATGAGAACCACACATATGAACTTGTGGAGTTGCCGAAAGGAAAGCGGGCACTTCGAAACAAGTGGGTGTTCAAGCTGAAACCGGGAGATGCCGGAAAACCCCTGAGATACAAAGCCAGGATCGTGGTGAAGGGGTTTCAGCAAAAGAAGGGCGTCGACTTCGACGAGATATTTGCCCCGGTAGTGAAGATGACCTCCATCCGGACGGTGCTGAGCATAGCGGCAAGCATGGACCTCGAGGTAGAACAGATGGACGTGAAGACGGCATTCCTTCACGGTGACCTCGATGAAGAGATCTACATGCAGCAACCGGAAGGATTCGAGAAGAAAGGGAAGGAGCACCTGGTATGCCGGTTGAAGAAGAGCCTTTACGGACTGAAGCAGGCTCCCCGGCAATGGTACCGGAAATTCGACTCCTTCATGACCGACGAAGGGTACCTCAAAACGCAGTCCGACCACTGCGTGTTTGTGAAGAAGTTCGAAGGAGGAGACTTCCTAATACTCCTCCTGTACGTGGACGACATGTTGATCGTCGGACGGGACCAGGTCAAGATACGGATGCTGAAGAAGGCTCTTCACCGAACCTTCTCAATGAAGGACCTGGGTTCGGCGAGGCAAATACTAGGGATGCACATCATCCGGGACCGGAAAAAGAAGCAGTTGTGGCTGTCACAGGAGAAGTACGTGACGAAGGTGCTTCACCGGTTCAACATGTCGGAAGCAAGACCGGTCGGATCGACCCTCCCGGCAAACTGCAAGCTGTCCAGCAAGCAAAGTCCCAAGACAAAGGCTGAAAAGGAGGATATGATGAAAGTGCCGTATGCCTCAGCCGTCGGGAGCTTGATGTACGCCATGGTGTGTACGAGGCCGGACATCGGATATGCAGTCGGAGTGGTGAGCCGGTACATGAGCAATCCCGGCAAAGAGCATTGGAACGCGGTCAAGTGGATACTCCGATACCTGAAGGGCACAGCGAATGTGTGCCTCCGATTCGGCTCCGATAAACCCGAACTCGACGGTTTCACCGATTCGGATATGTCGGCTGATACAGATACCAGCCGGTCCACATCAGGGTATGTGATGACGTATGCAGGGGGAGCTGTTTCGTGGCAGTCGAGGCTGCAGAAGACGGTTGCGTTGTCAACCACGGAGGCGGAGTACATGGCGGCTGTTGAAGCCGGCAAGGAAATAATATGGATGAAGGACTTCATTAGAGAGCTCGGTATCCGGCAGGAGGAGTACCAACTCTACTGCGACAGTCAGAGTGCAATCCACCTTGCGAAGAACGCGGCCTATCACTCCCGGACGAAGCACATCCAGCGAAGATATCACTGGATCCGGGAAAGGATAGAAGACAAGGAGTTCGTGCTGACAAAGATCCACACGGACGAAAATGGGTCGGATATGCTGACCAAGGTCCTCACACCCGACAAGCTGGAAGCATGCCGGAAGAGGATCGGATTGGAGAGACATCCCATGCCGAAGTGAAGGGGGAGTTTGTTGGGATTACGGTCCCTTCGGATGGGATGGTCGGATGTCGGAGATGAATGCCGACAAGCCCGGTTTCGGTTTCGGATCCGGATGACGAAGACCCCGGCTTCGGTGCCGGATGACGAATGTACCCGGAGAGCGATCCGGATGCAGGGACATATCCGTGAATATGTTCGCTATGGGCCCCTGAGGCCACAGTTGTAAATAGCCCCAAAGTCATATGTGTATAAATATGACTTAGGGCAAACAGTTTTAGTGTTGCTTATCATTTTTCTGTTTTTCCACTCAAGAGGAGTGAAGAGGGAGCAGCCGTGAGACAGAGTGAGAGATAGAGCGCGAGAGAGGAAGAGGACGACGCCTCTGTGTATTTCCGCCGCATGTGGCGAGGACAGCGAGCTCAAGGTCGTCGCCTTGGAGCTCGTCATTGTATACTTCTCTTGTATAGTGTCGTTTGGAGTCTTGTACTCCCGTGGTTTTTCCCATCTAGGGTTTTCCACGTTAATCCCTGTGTACTCGTGTGTTTCTCTCTTTTGGTTTCTATTTTCTGCTGCATTGATCCGCGATTACAAACGGTTGTGGCCGAGCGGTGAAGGTGAATCCAAGCGTTGATTCCCAACATACAACTTCCATCATGTTCCGAAACTGTGTATGCTTTTCCACACTCAATCCCTTTGTGAGAATATCAGCAACCTGCTGATTTGTATTCACATACACCAGATCAACTTCTCCTTCAATCACTTTTTCTCTAACAAAGTGATAATGCACTTCAATGTGCTTTGTTCTTGCATGGAACACAGGGTTCTTTGCAAGTTGAATGCTGCTCATGTTGTCACACCAGATTGTGACAGTACCGTCTATATACTCTCCCAAATCAGCAAGCAATCTTCTAATCCATACATCTTCACAAGTGGCTATGGCAGCTCCTCTGTACTCAGCTTCAGTACTAGACAATGCAACAGTAGCCTGTTTCTTGCTACTCCATGAAATACCTGCACTTCCCAATGTAAAGATATATCCACTTGTGGATCTCCTGTCTGTTTGGCTTCCAGCCCAATCAGCATCTGTATATCCTTCCAGATTTATGTCCAAATCAGCCCTGTAAAACAATCCATAGTTCTGAGTAGCTTTTACATACCTCAGAATTCTTCTAATGCAGTCCAAATGTGGCTTTGTTGGCTGTTGCATAAACTGGCTGACTAATCCAACAGCATAGCTCAAATCAGGTCTTGTTATAGTCAAATAAATAAGGCTGCCCACCATAGACCTGTACATGTTTACATCTTCTATCTTGGCTCCCAAATCAGCCCTCAACTTGCAGTTTTTATCAAGTGGTACAGCAATAGGTTTGCATCCAAGCATACCATACTTTTTCAACATAGTTGTTGCATACTATTTTTGCAACATACATATACCACTTTCAGATCTGATGATTTCAATACCAAGAAAATATCTCAGATCTCCCAAATCTTTCATATGAAACTGCATTTCCAGATTTTTTTTCAACTTTCTTATTTCATCCACGGAATCTCCTCCAATAATCAAATCATCTACATAAATCAGAATAATAACAATGCAATCATTTTCACTTTTTACATACAAAGAAGGATCAGCTTTTGACATTTTGAAACCAAGATTTTTCAGAGAATCTGAAAGTTCTCTGTGCCATGCTCTTGGTGCCTGTTTCAGTCCATAGAGAGCTTTTTTCAGCTTACATACATAATCAGGATGTTTCTTATCTTCAAAACCTGGTGGTTGACTCATATACACTTCTTCTTCCAAGTTACCATGTAAAAAGGCATTTTTTACATCCATGTGATGCAAAATCTATTTTCTAGCTGCTCCTACAGCAAGTAGTGTTCTCAAGGTTGCCATCTTTGCAACCGGTGCAAAAGTCTCATCATAATCAATCCCTTGCATCTGAGCATATCCTTTTGCAACCAATCTTGCTTTATGTCTACTTACATTCCCATTGGAGTCATGCTTTGTCTTGTAGACCCATTTGCAGCCTACCACATTTTTCTCTTTTGGTAACTTCACTAAATCCCACGTTTTGTTCTCAGCCAATGCATCAATCTCTTCTTGCATTGCATCCATCCATTTCTTCTCAGATTTTGCTTCTTCAAAGCTGTTTGGGTCAGGGATCTGTACCACCTTAGACATATATGCATAGTGCATAGCCATATATGTATCATACCCAAATCTTTCCACAGTCTTTTTCTCTCTATCTGATCTTCTCAGTTTCTGATTTGCATTCTTTATTGCCTTTTCCATACCAGGGATTTTCATTTCCTGTATTCCAAGGAAATCATCCAAAGACATATCTGAATCTTCATCTTCCATGTTTTTTGATAGGTCATCTGGGATTTCATACTCTGGCATTTTCTGTTTTCCTTTTTTGTCATCAGATTTTTTCTGTCCAGTTTTTCCACTCCATGAATTTGAATCAGATTTACCATCTGAGCTTTTTGATGGTCCAGAACATTCTGTTGATGTTGGACTTTGCTGTCCAGCCTTGTCTCCATCTCTGTGACAGTCTTCTACATTTTCTGATCTGTCTTTGTCTTCATTCTGACAGTCTTCATCAGTCTCTAGATTCTGTTTTGGGCTGTACCAACTAGCCAACTCATCAAATATCACATCTCGACTTGTCACAATCTTTTTAGTCACAGGGTTATAACATCTGTACCCTTTTTGTTCTTCTGAATATCCAACAAAGATACATTTTTCTGCTTTTGGATCCAACTTACTTCTTACTTCTGCAGGCACATGTACATATGCAAGGCATCCAAACACTTTCAAGTGTTGTAAGCTAGGCTTCCTGCCATAAAAACACTCTTCAGGAGTTGCCTCATGTACTCCTGATGTAATACATCTATTTAAAATGTAATTTGCTGTATTTACAGCTTCTGCCCAATAGTATAATGGCATGTTCTTCTCAGTCATCATTGCCCTTGCTATGTTCACCAAAGTTCTGTTTTTCCTCTCAGCAACTCCATTTTGCTGTGGAGTATATCGGCATGTGAACTGTCTTCTTATTCCCTGATTACACAAAAAATCAGAAAATTCATTGGAGAAATACTCTCCTCCTCCATCAGATCTCAAACATTTTATCCTTGTACCAGCCTGCTTTTCTACCATGCATTTAAACTTACGAAAACAGTCAAATACTTCACTTTTCTCCTTCATGAAGTACACCCATGTCTTTCGTGAACAATCATCAATAAATGTAACATAAAATCTGCATCCACCAATAGATGCATTCTTTGTTGGTCCCCATACATCCGTATGTACCAAATCCAACAAATTTTTACTTACATGTCTCTCATGAGGGAATGGCAACCTGTTTTGCTTACCATATTGACATGCTTCACATACTTTTCCCATTTCACACTTTTTCAAGTTTGGCAGTCCAGCCACTGCATCTTTTCTCAACATATTCTTTAATGTTTGCATACTTATATGGCCAATCCTTTTATGCCACATTTCCACATCTGAGATTACACTCGTTCCATTTGCAAACATGGCTGAAATCTGTTTGGGCATTTCTACATCCAAGATAAACATTCTTCCTTGTCTCTTCCCTTTTGCAATGAGCTTCCCATTCTTTTCTATATAGCATCCACTTGGCTTAAACTTTACTTGCATACCTTGCTCTACTATCTGTCCAACAGAAATCAGATTCTTAGCAAGATTTGGAACATGCATCACATCCAACATATACTTGGTTTTTCCTCTTTCTTCCCACAATGGGATATCTCCAACATGTTTTATTTGGTGAGTTGTGTCATCACCTGTTTGTACATAACCAGGAACCTCTGGTTCTCTTAAACTCTCAAACCAATTTGCATGTCCAGTCATATGGTTAGATGCCCCCGAGTCTACATACCACGTAAACTCTTCATTACATTTCTGTGAGCTTTCAGCCACTGCTGCTATCTCATGTTGCACTACAAAAACACCTTCCTTTTCGCAATCTTCACTAGTAGAGGCATAGTTACTCTGTTGTCCTTTTCCTCTTTTCTCATCATTTTGTTTCTTGTAACATTCAGCCTGTGTATGGCCTGGTTTACCACAATACCAGCAGCCATCATCATTTACATAAGTTTGCTTACCTCTACCTCGGTTGCTCCCCCTGCCTCTGTTGTTGTTTCCTCCTCTATGAGCTTGTTGTCCTCTTCCTTGAAAGCCATTATTATTGGTTCTTCCTGAGCCAAATCTTCCATGGCCTCTTCCTCGGCCTCTTCCGGCATTATTATAGAGGGCTTGCCCCTCGTTCTCTGAGTTTCCTTTATTTGCATCATCCATCTGATTCCTTTCCTCTACCACAAGCATTGAGACCAGATCTGAAAAACTTGGGATACTATCCCTTGTGAGCATAGAAGTTTTAAAACTCTTGTATTGAGGTCCTAAGCCTCTTAAGCATATTTCCACTTTGTCATCATCTTCTATCTTCACATTGATAGAAGCAAGTGATTCACATATACTCTTGATTTTTAGGGCATATTCATTTATTGACATCTTACCTTTTTCTAAGGTATTTAGCTCAGTCTTCAACTGTAGCTTTCTAGCTTTTGTGTTTACTGCAAACAGTTTTACCAAACTGTCCCAAGCTTCTTTTGGGAGCATAGCATCCTGTATGTGCCCAAGCATCGAATCTGAGATGCTAAGTGAGAGCCAATGCATTACCTTCCTTGCCCCTTGATTCCAATCTTTGAATGCTTTAATCTGTGCTGCTGTGGCATTTTCTTCTGGGATCTCTGGAGCCTCTTCTAGGTCTCCTTCAATGTAATCCCAGTATCCTTTCCCCATCAGAAAGTTTGTCATTCTGAATTTCCACGCCGGGAAATTGTTTTTATCTAATTTCTCTGTGACCATTTGGCCTACATTCTCTGCAGCCATTTTTTTTTTCTTCCAAAAACCAGGGTTTTGCTTTAGTTACTTCAACAAGTAACTTTCTGATTTCTGATAAGCAAACAGAGAAATACCTTTCTCAGATCTATGCACTTTTGTACTCTTCTTTATGAGCAACTCTGCTCTGATACCATGTTAAGAAAACGTAAAGAAGGCACTCGGGCTCTTCTTATGTGCGCGGCGGATCGTGGTGTGCTAGATCGTTTAGTGCTCAAACACAGACAGAGAAAGGAAAGGGGACTTACCTCTGTAGTAGCAAAATGGTTTTCTTCTATTACATGTAGAGCTCAACTTGCTCTCGTCAATCTTCTGGTCTCACACTCTCTCTCAGAGTTCTCTCCTCACTATTCTCTGTTTTTTCTTACTGCTTCTTACTTCCTATTTTCTCTCACTTACTTTTACCTAAGTCATAAGTTATTACACATGCAGCTAATTAGCTGCCAGTAGCTAATTAGCTGTCAGTCGCTAAATAGCTGTTCACTAGCTAATTAGCTGTCACTAGCTAAATAGTTGTTTTACCTTTTTGTTCACTAGTAGCTAAATAGCTACTATAGCTTATTTCTCATAAGCATCACATACCATGTTGAGCTTGCTTCTCAACAAGGTACACATCCGCACAAGCCCGATCGGAGTCCTCATGGTTGTAATGTCCCGGCTGTCGATCGCCAACTGGAATTGGTCATATCCGGAGTAGAGATCGCCAATGGAGTAGATGGACCGGCCCGCAAACGCTTCGGCAAATTCGTCCACGCTCGGACCGATTCCGGCATTTCGAATTGTCACCTTGTTGACGGGTTGAAGATCTTGGATGAATCGCAATGATCCATTCTTCTTCGGCACCGTGAACCACCTATTGGAATAAGGAGCATTCGACGGTTCTAGAATTCCCATACTCACCTTCTCCTTTAAGAGCTCGATCAGCTTCGGAAGGTGTGCTCTCGGAACCGGTATCGGTTTCAAATTCCAAGGCACATGAGGCACCGTGAAGATCACCATTGGCTCTATAACCTTTGGGTCGGCACATCCGATTTCTCGTGGGAAGAATGCGAAAGCCTTCCCATGTCTCTCAAGCATATCGCGAAACATTCGCTCCTCTTCAGGGAGAAGGAAATCCTCCTTTC
The DNA here is from genome assembly GCF_043228905.1 of Azolla caroliniana. NCBI lineage: Eukaryota > Viridiplantae > Streptophyta > Polypodiopsida > Salviniales > Salviniaceae > Azolla > Azolla caroliniana. The sequence goes on from NW_028230733.1 coordinate 19,928, forward strand.
CAACTCGTAGCTTCCCCTTCGTCTCTTTGGTGAAGTCATGACCTATCTTCTTCGGATCTCTTAAGCTTGGATCGTTAGCGACTTCCTTCATCTTTTGCCAGCTATCTTCCGGTAGCGGAACCGCAACTGGCTTGATCTTCTTATCCACCATTTTATATTTCGTGTTGATGTCAGCTTCCTTCATCGAGATGTCACGACGGTATTCATCGATGATAGCGTACATGTTGACGGAGTTAACCGAAATCACGCGTTGGCTGTGAAGATAGCTCAAGTCCACGACGTCCTCGATTTCGCCGATGGTGTCGTTAAATGAGGCTTCTTCCATAATATGAGTCACGAACTCTCCTTCTTCTATTATGTTCTCTTCTTTCAGCATCTTCTCGAATTCTTGTATCCGGCGCTTGTGCTTCTTGTCGGGTAATACTAGTTTACATGCGCCACTAGGTGTGACACATGTTGCTTCTCCTTGCAATCCACGCGCTCTTCTTTCTTGTGGGGTCTTGTGATTGCTCGGACTATTTGTGCCCCATGCTTCAATAGTCCGCTCTAAAAATCCGAGGATTCGCCTCCGAGACTATCTCGATTCCTTTCATGATTGGCTCGCACCGTTAGGAATTGGACCGATCTTTGGTTGTCAAGACTCTTTATTCGTGCGAAGGCTGCTCCATTATCGAACACTTTGGTCTCCATCCGAGATGATGTGATATAAGGTTGCCCTAGGATGACAGGATGCGACGCCGATTCTTGTACGAAGAAGTGTTGTTCCATCTCCACATCCCCGATCGTGACTTTAACATTGGGACAAGCTCCGTACAAGTCCTCCGTAGACTTTGTTGCCGCGCGAATCTTCCATCCGTGGTTTGTATTGATTGGCCATCTTCCCTTTTTGTAGAAGTCGGTTGACATGAGGTTGATCTCCGAGCCGTGGTCGATCAAGGCTACGACAGTCTCTTTCTTCTCCCCGATCTTCACCGTGCCGTTGTCGCTCGTGCCCAATGAGGTCGAGTGTAGTGGTTGTCCACCATATCTTCATCGATTTCGTCTCTTGCCATCGTTATGGCATTCGTTTTTTCTTTCTGCGGCTTCTCTTCTTCCTCGTCCGATTGTTGTCTCTTTCTCTTTACAAGGTCCACGATCGTGTCATGGAACTCCTTCTTCGTAATGCCAAGCAATTCCCTCAAGGACAAAGTTACATGGCTATCAAGAACTCGTTCTTCGAGAATCTTCTTTAGGTCCGTCGTCTGCTCTATGTCCGACCTTAGCTTATAGGTAGGTATGGTCCTTGTCCTCCGAGCGGGGTCTTCGACACCAACCTTCACGGGCCGAACCGTTTCTTCAACTCGTATGCTCGGCTCCTCTTTTCGGCTTGATTCTCGTTCCTCCATTTGTAAAGGTCGACTCGTCTCCGCATCGTCCTTCTTTTTCGCGTTCCTTGTTTCATGTCTTTTTGATGGCCCTTGCTCTTCTATTCTTTTTTTCTTTTCTTCGACGAACACCTCGTGGTTGTCGCACATCACCTCTGCGAGTATGGTGTTGTCGTCCACCGGATCCGACCACCCGGTTATGCTCTGCACGCTTCGGTCCGCAAGCTCTACCTCGTTCGATGTGATTTTTCCCTTCTTCTCATATTCGAGAACGGAAGTCCAAAACTTTGCTCCCGCTCTAGCAGCTTCAGTCTTGTCTTTCCCGACTCTTATTCCGGCCGACGCAACATAGTGCATCGCATCCACATGAGTCGCATCGGCATCCTCCATAGATCTCTTCATTCCTCCTCTTCCGAAATTCACCCGTAGGGGTCTTCTAGTCTCGCTTGAGCAGATCATGTTGTCCTCTATGTATACGATATTTTGTCGAATCGCCTCTCGAAGGCTCGCACAATCCCTTCTCATGTGGTCCATGCTATCGCACCACACGCATCTAAAGGGTTCTTTTCCTTTAGGGCCCCGACGATTCATGTTGGCTAGCGTGACCTTCTCGAACTTCTTCGCTAGCTCTTCAATGATGTCGTCATCAATCTTCTTTTCTTCCACGTTACTTTGTCTTGGCGGCTCAGCTACTTTCGGCGGTCTTGCTTTCTCCGTGGTAGTCGGTCCCGTCAAGTCGGTGTCATCAACCCATTGGCGACACTTGTCGAGCCTATTGCATGCCCGCTTCACCGCGATCCAGTCCGCTACGAGCCCATTTGCTTGGGTATCATCTTCGAGAAGAGTCCCCAACTCCCGTCTATCCTTTATGTCCACGGCCTTCAAGAAGTTCAAAGTCTTGTCCTCTTCAAGCAACACTTGGTCCGTATTGGGGAGACGACTAAACATCTGGTCGAATTCGTCGTACACCCTCGAGACGCTCATCTTCTTATTCTTCTTCTCTATCCACTTCATCAGGGCATGTCGAGTCATCCTCGTTGAGTCTTCAGTCACGAACTCCGCTAGTATCGTTTTCTCGAACTCGGACCATGTTGTCTTTCCTTCTTGAAGCTCGATGACGCGTCTTTGGATGTTGTTGGCGACAACTCTCTTGAAGCTTGCGATTTGACGTGCCTCGGACACGTCCCTTTGATTCATCTCCCTCTTATATGCATCAAGGAACTTCATAACGTTCCTTCCATCGAATTGGCCCTCGAGCTCTACGACACGATCGACAGCCTTCTCCACGCTCGCGTCGTTGTCCCGAGATCTCATCATTTGCTCGACGATTAGCATCATCCTTTCGAGCTCTCCCGCTTGGTTGCTTGAGGACGCCATCTCCAAGTATTAATCTCGACTTGATCCTTCCTACCGCCTCTTCACGTCGGGTTCACCACTTAATTATGTCGTGAAGATCCGTCACTACGTGCGGATCGTGAGGCGGAACCGCCGGGGTTTTGGACCAGAAGGATTTAGATTCGATACAAGCTTTGGCGAGGAAGTACTTAAGATAGATTGGGAAAAAGAGAAGATGAGATTACACGATTGATTTCAAAACGAATTTCTTCCTCTTAATTTTCATACCAAAAAAACCGTGTTTTTCTCCTCTCCCTTCCCTCTTTTATAGATGCTCTCATGCATATGATGCATGTGAGGGTACAAGACATGCATAAATTGCATGTTTGCCATTTGGCGCTTAAGTATTACATGTGGTGCATGCTAACCATGTCACTCATTTTAGCACTCATGGATGAGAATTTACATGTAAAAGTACAATGATAGAAATATAATTTTAACTAAATACTATGGCTTAATGGTAAGCCATTTGACTCCTAACTTGGAGGTGCAAGGTTTGAATCCACACTTGCCCTCCTTGTATATGTAAATATGTATATATATTTATATATTTATTTTATCTAGTCGCCGGTTCGCCGGATGTCGCCGATGGATGCCGACGCCGAATACCGATGCCGACGTCGACGCCGGATGCCGCCGTCGGATACCAGTGCCGACGCCGCATGCCGCCGCCGGATTGTGGTCGGATGCCATCGGATCACCGGCTCCATCGCCGGTCCGGTTTTGGTTGGCCAAAACCCTTTTCGAGTAGCTAGCCACCTCCACTCTAAGTTCAAGTTACCTTGAACTCTCTATGCTCCACACATAGACACAAAGATAATATCTTTTGCTCCACCTTATATATGATGAGAGCCGTATTTGTCGTGCCTATGTGGGATATCTCACAATTTTCTCTTTTCTTTTCACAAACTTTATACCCTCATATCTTGACATTTAGTTATCCATTTCTCGTGTAATAAAGTACATTCGAAACCTCCATCATTTTGTACTTAGATATTAAAAATGTTTTCTTCACAATTATTGTATTATGTGATTCATACTCGATTTCGTACGTTTTATGGGATTTTCACACTATTGCCGAAAATCTTCACGACAGCGTAGAGCACAACACACGATCACAATGAGGCGAATGGGCTAGATCGAGCTACCAAATCGCTCTGATACCATGTAAAGAATCAAGAGATGGATTCTTGTGAAGCGGAAGAGATATGAGTTATGTGTGTATGAGAGAGAGAGAGAGTGTGTGTGTGTGTGTGTGTGTGTGTGTGTGTGAGTGAGACGAGGAATAAGACACAGAGAATACGCAAGGTAAATGTATATTAACAAAGGAGAAAGACTCAACAAAATACAAGGTGGGAGGAGGGTGCTTTATATAGTCACCCTCTCTCTTCATTAACTACAAGGCTCGTGGAGCATGGGGAATGTGAAAGCTCATAAGTTATGTGTCATAGAATATGATTCTATGACTCATACTAAATGCTAGAATACAAAGAGGTGACTTAATGGTGACTCTTGACCATTGGAGTGTCTATTCATTCTCAATGTGAGTTCACACACTAGACCAAGTTGAGCTTGATTCTCAACAGCTCGCTAATGGCAATACTATTTGGATGTATAATGGAATCAAAGATAAGTGCATGGGCTGAAAAAAAATGGTAAGAGAGCTTATGGACAGGCTGGCTTTCGAAAACACCATAGCACCATTGATCACCTTGTCACTCTTCAAGTATTAATGAAGGAAAGACGCCATGGAGGTAAAGGTTTATATTGTTCCTTCGTAGACTTTAAGAAAGATTTTCATATGGTACCTTGTGAGCATCTTTGGACACAAATGGAAGAACTCAAAGTGCCAAGTGAATATATGTTTGTAATCTCCTGAATATATGAGAAAGTTATATGTTGTGCATGTGAATGTTAATGTGCGGAAGCGTCAGACAGAACCGGCTCAGCCAGATAGTAACAGAAAATGAGATAAAGGTTTAATGGAAAAGCTTAAAACACAAAGGAGACACAGAGAGCAGAACATAAAACTATATTCAAAAATTAACTCTAAAACTCTGTACATACAACGTGCTAAACAACACTATTTATACAAGTCCATAAAGGACTGACATAAGTATTGACAGGTACTTCAATGCTCACACGTGCGACTGACACTAACTACGAGACAATGATTACCTAGTAGTCTAGGCTACTACTAGGCTTCCATTACCCACTCGAATCCGGCTCTCCGATCCGGCTCCCCGATTTGGCCGGTTGTTTTCAGATACCGATCTGGCTCAGGCTTATTCAGCCAATCTAGATCCGGTTGAGCTTGCTCACTCAACACTCCCCCTCAAGCTCAACTTGAGGTCGGATCGTGGTGTTAGTGTCCGCGGCAGCCGGTTCTTCTACCCGGCTCCTTTTCGCGTTGCTCCGCCTCACTCACGTTCCTCGTCCAATTCGGTCTTGTTTGTCGTGACCCTTCTGGTTCTGCGTACCTCGATCTCCTCGGTCGGCTTGTCTGCTCAGCAGGCCCATTTTAGCTCCCTTGTTGTTGCGCCTCCAGCACTTGTCGACCTGTCGGTTCCTTCCTGTTGGCATCGACTTCCGCTCCGTTTGTGTCCGCTTGGCCTTTAGTTGACCCGACTTCTCCGAACCTTGAACCAAATCGGTTTCCTTCGATTTGTTCCAGCTCTTATCTGAGTTGGTGTTCTCCAACTTGTGTTATGGTTTCAAGCCCTTCACCACACCAGACTACGTCCGGTTCTTGGCCGTTTTCTTTCCGTCGGCTCTATCCTTCTTGATTCTGCCACCGTTGCCGCTTGTTCCGACCTTTCCGGATGTGCCAACTCCTTCGGACGGCTCGGCTTCCTTTTTCCTCTTGTCTCCCCCTTTGTTGGTTCTTTCTTCCTCTCCGGCTCCTTGTTCGGTGCCATCTGTTCCCTTTCCTTTTCTCCCCCTCAAGTGCAGCACGACGAGATACTGAACACCAAGCATTTCGGTGAAGTGTTGCAATTTGTCCTATCCGAGCGGTTTGGTGAAGATATCGGCAATTTGCCGATCCGTCTGAACATACCGAAGTTCTACTTCATCACTCAAAATCCGTTCACGCACAAAGTGATAGTGGACTTCTATGTGCTTCGTCCGAGCATGGAACACGGGGTTCTTGGCGAGTTGAATGATGCTCATGTTGTCACAGTAGATCAGGATCGGGGTCGGTACCTCAATCCATAGGTCTCGCAGTAGTCGCCAAAGCCAGATGGCTTCATAAGTGGCATTGGTAGCGCCCTGGTATTCAGCCTCAGTGCTCGATAGAGCCACTGTTGGCTACTTTTTGCTGCTCCACGCAACAACCGCGCTACCCAGAGAAAACATGTAACCGAAGGTGGATCGGCGATCCGATGCATCACCAGCCCAGTTGGCATCAGTATATCTTACTAGCTTCCGAGCTATACTGTGTCGGTATAACAGTCCCCGGTCCTTCGTGCCACTCACATACCGAAGTATCCGGTGTGCGCACTAAAGGTGCTCGACGGTTGGCTTCTGCATGAACTGGCTTATCACTCCGACCGGGTAACTGAGGTCGGGTTGAGTGATTGTCAAGTATATCAGGCTTCTGATGATTTGTCGGAACCGTTTCTCATCGCAGGTCGGTCCAAAGTTGGGACAAATCTTCTAGTTCCAGTCCAAGGGTGTGGAGACAGGTCAGCACTCCGTCATACCAAACTTGTACAACATATTCAACATATAGTGTCGTTGTGAGAGCAATATGCCGTCAGGGGTTCAGATCACCTCGATCCCGAGAAAATAATGAAGGTCCCCTAGGTCCTTCATTTCAAATGCGTCCGATAGCTAGGACTTTACTCGGTCGATTTCATTGAGTTCGGGTCCGGTGATGACTTAATCATCAACATAAAGTAGGATGCAAACCGGACCGTTCGGACCTTGCCGAATGAACAACGACGAGTCGGATTTAGAGGTCACAAACCCCATCTTATGCAACTGGTGCATGATCTTTGCATTCCAAGCTCGAGGGGCTTGTTTCAGACCATAAAGCGACTTCTTGAGCTGGCACACCGCTGACTTGTTCATCTCCGACTGAAAACCGGGAGGTTGGATCATATAGACCCATTCTTCAAGGTCACCTTGAAGAAACGCATTCTTCATGCCCATCTGGTGAAGACTCCACCCCCTTACCGCAACAACCGCCAGTACCACACGAACCGTCGTCATCTTCGCTACTGGAGCGAAGGTCTCGTTGTAATCGATTCCCTCGGTCTGTGCGTATCCCTTCGCCACTAACCGGGACTTGTACCGATTAACCAAACCGTCGGCATTTTACTTTACCTTGTACACCCATTTGCAACCGATCGGTTTATAGTGTCGGGGAGGGTCAACGAGGTCCCATGTGTCATCGGCATCTAGTGTCCACATTTCTTCCTCCATAGCGGCACGCCAATTTGTGCCCTTTGTCGCTTCTACGTAGCTCTCCGGCTCACGCACTTCTGCCACCTTAGTCATGAACGCATAATGATGCGCCATGTACTCATTGTACCCGTACTACGTAACGGGGTTCTTCAGGCGGGAAGACCGGCATAACTTGGTATTACCCGGTTTCGGACCCTTCTTGGCCAAGTCGGACGTCGTTCCCGAAGATCCGCCTTCATCCTTTCCGGAGTCGGATTCGCTCCGATCCGACTCAACGTTGCCGGTTTCGTATTCCGGCATCTTCTTCTTCCCCTTCTCTTTGCACGTGAACCGTCTCCTCGGTTCCTTGCGCGGGGAGAGCACGGAAGAGTCTCCACTATTCGCCGGTTCCTCATCTGACTAGTCATCCCGACTCAGCCGCTCATTCGGTCCACTTAGCCGGAATGAGATCGGACTCTCTTCTAGAGTGTTGAAGTCTTCATCTTCTACCTGGACCTCCTCGGGCTCACTAGCCTCATCTTTCGGAATCGGGTCTTCGTCAGAAGTTGGAGTCGGTAAGGAGTACCATGATGCTGTCTCATCAAACTCGACATCTCGGCTTACTCGGACCTGCTTAGTCCAGGGGTTATAGCACTTATACCCCTTCTGCTCATGCCAGTAACTAACTAGAATGCACTTCTCCGACTTCGGATCCAGCTTCCTCCGCTTCTCATCCAGTACATGCACATATGCTATGCTACTGAATATCTGAAGGTGTCTCAAATTCGGCTTTCGCCCGAAATACAACTCATGTGCTGACACCTTGTCACCGATCCGGTTTTGGATGTAGACGACCATCTGGACCGCCTCGACCCAGTAGAAATGGGGCATGCTCTTCTCCTTCAGTATTGCCCTTGTCGCGTCGATAATCGACCGGTTCTTCCTTTCGGCCACACCATTTTGCTCCGGTGTGTACCTGTAGTTGAATTCTCTCCGAATTCCGTTCTATTGCAGACAACTGTTGAATTGGCTGGAAAAGTATTCCTTCCCGCCATCCGACCGCATGCACTTGATCTTCCTCTCCGTTTCCCGTTCAACCAAGATTTGAAGGTTCTGGAAACACTCGAAGACTTCGCTCTTCCTCTTGATGAGGTAGATCCACATGTGCCGGTTGTAGTCATCGATGAAGGAGACGAAATACCGACTCCCGCCAAGACTAACGTCTTGTGCCGGTCCCCATACATCCGAATGGATTAAATCGAGCTTGTTATGGCTCCGGTTTCGATTGGTGGGGAATGGAAGCCGATGTCGCTTCCCGAGTTGGCAGGCTTCACAAATTCGGCAAACCGAAAACAACTTGTTTCGATTGAAAGTCTCAAAGCCTCTGATAATTGACGTGGCCGATCCTCTTGTGCCACAGGTCGATGTCCGATTCGACCTTCTGCCCTTTCGCAAACATAGCAATGTTGACATCATTAGTGTTGAGGATGAACATCCTCCCGTCTCTGTGCCCTTGCGCAATCCAGAAGTAGTCTTCTTTATCGAGTTAGCCTTGTGCTTCATCACGAAGGCTGGCCCTTTACCGATTTCCCAGTTCTGGATCCTTCCGCGTAGTGTGAGCTTTGCCGGTTCTCCCGATCGGTTTTGTCGAATTCGGATTTGTCCGAATCGGCGCGCTTCTTCCAGCACTCGCTTTCTCTGTGGCCCTTTTTGCCACAGTACTAGCATTCCGTGTCGGCCTTTCCTTGTCGGTTCTCGGCGCCGCTTTGACTCCCCCTGCTTGTGGAGGGTCCGGAACTGCTGTCGGCACAACCTCTGTGCCTCCGGTCCTGCTCTTTTCGGCCGCCTCCATTGCGTGTTGACCCACCTCGTCCACCACGTCCATGGGGCCGATCTATCCCCGTGTACAACATCTGGTCGTCTGATTGAGTGGTCCTTGACCCACTTGCATGGTTTTCTTCGACCATCAGCATCGATTGCAAGTCAAATAAGGACGATGGTTTCTCCCAGGTGCAGATCGCTATTCGGATTGGCCCATACCTTTGCGCTAGACCATTGAGGCAGATTTGTACCATCTCATCTTCGTCCACCGTCACGTTGATGGACCCGAGTGTGTCACAAATCTCCTTTATCTTGGTGGTGTAGTCCATAACCGACATGTCTCTTTGCCGGATGTTGTTCAGCTCTTGTCGGACCTGCAACTTACGAGCCATGGTACTTGCGACGAAAATCTTCCGTAGATTTTCCCAGGCCTCCTTCGACGTCTTTGCATCCTTGATGTAGTTGAGCATCTGATCATGCACACCGGACACGAGACAGTACAGTACCCGACTCACTCCTTCTTCGACCATCAGCATCGATTGCAAGTCAAATAAGGACGATGGTTTCTCCCAGGTGCAGATCGCTATTCGGATTGGCCCATACCTTTGCGCTAGACCATTGAGGTAGATTTGTACCATCTCATCTTCGTCCACCGTCACGTTGATGGACCCGAGTGTGTCACAAATCTCCTTTATCTTGGTGGTGTAGTCCATAACCGACATGTCTCTTTGCCGGATGTTGTTCAGCTCTTGTCGGACCTGCAACTTACGAGCCATGGTACTTGCGACGAAAATCTTCCGTAGATTTTCCCAGGCCTCCTTCGACGTCTTTGCATCCTTGATGTAGTTGAGCATCTGATCATGCACACCGGACACGAGACAGTACAGTACCCGACTCACTCCTTCTTCGACCATCAGCATCGATTGCAAGTCAAATAAGGACGATGGTTTCTCCCAGGTGCAGATCGCTATTCGGATTGGCCCATACCTTTGCGCTAGACCATTGAGGTAGATTTGTACCATCTCATCTTCGTCCACCGTCACGTTGATGGACCCGAGTGTGTCACAAATCTCCTTTATCTTGGTGGTGTAGTCCATAACCGACATGTCTCTTTGCCGGATGTTGTTCAGCTCTTGTCGGACCTGCAACTTACGAGCCATGGTACTTGCGACGAAAATCTTCCGTAGATTTTCCCAGGCCTCCTTCGACGTCTTTGCATCCTTGATGTAGTTGAGCATCTGATCATGCACACCGGACACGAGACAGTACAGTACCCGACTCACTCCTTCTTCGACCATCAGCATCGATTGCAAGTCAAATAAGGACGATGGTTTCTCCCAGGTGCAGATCGCTATTCGGATTGGCCCATACCTTTGCGCTAGACCATTGAGGCAGATTTGTACCATCTCATCTTCGTCCACCGTCACGTTGATGGACCCGAGTGTGTCACAAATCTCCTTTATCTTGGTGGTGTAGTCCATAACCGACATGTCTCTTTGCCGGATGTTGTTCAGCTCTTGTCGGACCTGCAACTTACGAGCCATGGTACTTGCGACGAAAATCTTCCGTAGATTTTCCCAGGCCTCCTTCGACGTCTTTGCATCCTTGATGTAGTTGAGCATCTGATCATGCACACCGGACACGAGACAGTACAGTACCCGACTCACTCCTTCTTCGACCATCAGCATCGATTGCAAGTCAAATAAGGACGATGGTTTCTCCCAGGTGCAGATCGCTATTCGGATTGGCCCATACCTTTGCGCTAGACCATTGAGGTAGATTTGTACCATCTCATCTTCGTCCACCGTCACGTTGATGGACCCGAGTGTGTCACAAATCTCCTTTATCTTGGTGGTGTAGTCCATAACCGACATGTCTCTTTGCCGGATGTTGTTCAGCTCTTGTCGGACCTGCAACTTACGAGCCATGGTACTTGCGACGAAAATCTTCCGTAGATTTTCCCAGGCCTCCTTCGACGTCTTTGCATCCTTGATGTAGTTGAGCATCTGATCATGCACACCGGACACGAGACAGTACAGTACCCGACTCACTCCTTCTTCGACCATCAGCATCGATTGCAAGTCAAATAAGGACGATGGTTTCTCCCAGGTGCAGATCGCTATTCGGATTGGCCCATACCTTTGCGCTAGACCATTGAGGCAGATTTGTACCATCTCATCTTCGTCCACCGTCACGTTGATGGACCCGAGTGTGTCACAAATCTCCTTTATCTTGGTGGTGTAGTCCATAACCGACATGTCTCTTTGCCGGATGTTGTTCAGCTCTTGTCGGACCTGCAACTTACGAGCCATGGTACTTGCGACGAAAATCTTCCGTAGATTTTCCCAGGCCTCCTTCGACGTCTTTGCATCCTTGATGTAGTTGAGCATCTGATCATGCACACCGGACACGAGACAGTACAGTACCCGACTCACTCCTTGCTCCCATACCGGAAGTCTTTGTGTGATGGCTCCAGTGCTGCTTCATTTGTTCCTTCCATGAAGCTCCAATATCCATGCCCCAATAGGTACTGGTGCATTTTATATGACCAAGACGCATAGTTGCTCCGGTCGAGCTTCTCTGTTGGAAGTGAACTCGCCATTCCTCTTTCCATATCTTCTCTCTATTTGTTGTTACTAGGTTCTAGGGTTCGTCTACAGAAGCAAATGTCGACTGCAGAGGTTCTCAACCCTCGTGCTCTGATACTATGTGAATGTTAATGTGCGGAAGCATTAGATAGAACCGGCTCAGCTGGATAGCAACAAAAAATGAGATGAAGGTTTAATGGAAAAGCTTAAAACACAAAGGAGACACAGAGAGCAGAACATAAAACTATATTCAAAAATTAACTCTAAAACTCTATACATACAACGTGCTAAACAACACTATTTATACAAGTCCATAAAGGACTGACAGAAGTACTAACAGGTACTTCAATGCTCACACGTGCGACTGACACTGACTATGAGACAATGATTACCTAGTAGTCTAGGCTACTACTAGGCTTTCGATTCCCACTCGAATCCGGCTCTCCGATTCAGTCAGTTGTTTCCGGATACCGATCCGGCTCATCCTTCCGGATGTCGATCCGGCTCAGGCTTATTCAGTCGATCCGGATCCGGTTGAGCTTGCTCGCTCAACAATGCGCGTATGAGCGATAAACTTTCAGATTTTTTCAATAGCACTATTAAGCAAGGATGCCTACTCTCACCAATTCTAATTGGTTTATGCATTGATGAAATTGAAAAAATGGTTTCCAAGTTTGTAAATGAATAAGTTGCAATTGGGAATGTTTTGTTATTATGCTTTTGCTATATGCGGATGATGTAGTGTTTTTTGCAAATACTTTAGGAGATGCGCAAAAGCTTATGAAGGCATTGGAAAAAATTTGCATGCATACGAAATTAAGTGTAAATAGCTCTAAAACAAAGATTGTGCTTGTGAAATGCCAAAAAAGAGATAAGCCATGCATATATACAATAATGTGCCACTTGAATGTGCGGAAAGCTTCAAATATCTTGGCCTTGAAGTTCCTTCAAATCATAGATTGAATGAATGTGCTACACGCCACTTAGAGGTGGGAAAGCGAGCATATTATGCATTTGAGAATACATGCAATCATGGAGATATTAAGTGTTGGGACCTCAAGAAATACCTTTTCGACACTTTGGTGACACTGGTGCTTGACTATGGGGTGGTAACATCCCTAGATCTACTTGGAAAGAGTTTGAAAATGTCCAAAAACGTTTTCTTACAAAGTTTCTACAAGTCAAGAAACAAACATCATACATCTTCCTCCTCCTTGAGATGGGATCACTTCCCATTTGAGATCATGTCCATGGAAAGGGGTTGTTGAATACATATGCTTAAGGTTCAAAAAAGTCCCTCACATTGACTTCCTAGAATCTCATGGGAAGCAAGGAAAAAGATCATAAAGATGCATAAAAGCAAATTTTTGTGTTCTAGTTGGATGCAATATATTAAAAAGTGGTTTGGTAGATGGGATGCAACACCTAAAGTGAAAATCCCAAATTGCAGACAAATTTATGTGGGAAATAACAAGCCTGTTTATTTCATACCAAACAAAAAAGCAGTCCAATCGAACATACTTCCAATGATATCATATTATTTGTTAGGCGGGGGTAGACATGGATGGTAGAAAAGAACGGGGAATCACAAGGTGTATAGAGGGGTGAGTAGAGAGAACGAGGAATCGCAAGGTCCAATGGGCAGGCAAGGGCAAAAGTGTATTTATTCTGTGAAGGCAGGCAAGCGAAAGTATCTCCAACATTGTGGGCTGCGTATGGACGCATTTTCCGCGTGCGTGCGTGCGTGTGTGAGTGGAGTGCTTGCGAGCGTGGGGCCGGATAATAAAAGAAAAGTCTTGTACTCATTCCATTCCCAGTCATATATATATATATGATGGATGCGCTCGCTCGCTCGCTCGCTCTTCTTCTTCATTTCTCACACTAACCAAGACTCTCTCATTTGGACTCTTCTCAAGTCTTTTACCACCAAAGTCTGTCTCTTGTCTTGTCTTGTCTTGTCTTGTATCTGTTCATCCACACTTTTTCCTGCTCTTCTTCCTCCCTCCTGCAATTCTAGGGTTTCCTCCCATCTCTCTCTCTCTCTCTCTCTCTCTCTCTCTGTGCGTTTCTCTGCGCATCGAGTCTTCCGTTCTTCTTAGTGCCACGTCCTTCTGTTGCCTCGACTACTTCTGCAGCTTTCATGGCTTCTCCAAGGTATGAAAGTGCTCCTTTCTTTTCTGGTCGAACCTCTGCAAGGATTTTTTTTAAAAATTTTCCTCTGGGATCTTCTTTTATGTTAAATACCAATTCTTGCAGCTTCTGCATTGCGTTTCTTTTTCTTTCTTCTTTGATGCTGCTACAGTTCACGTGGCTTTGCACGGCTCCCTCAAATTCAGAAGGTAAGACTAATATCAGTCTATACTATATACCATAGAATGGATTCATCCATGTATATATATATATATACACACACACACGAGGGAAAAGAAGAAATGAGAAATGAGAAAAAGATGGAGGCTATACTGCGTATGCATTCTGGCTTACATTATATTGGAGCCAAAATCTAGCGAGAAATCAAAGCAATCTATATGTTTTCGTTAGAATTGGACATAAGCTCAATCTAGAAGTATACCTATTTCACGAGATGAATTGAAAACATCAAGAACAGATCTGATGACACACCAAACAAAAATCTGATAAAAGCAAGCAAAGCATGCCGTTCTCTTAATTGAGATGCGCATAACGGCTTGAGTATTTAATCATCAGTATAGTTTACTATTTATCGAAGATCCATCAATATTTGAGATGAAATGCTTTCTAGATTTTCAAGTTTTAATGGTACATTCCCAGCAAAAAATGTAATTTACAGTTAAGTTTACAAATGCTAGGGTTCTACACTGATAATTTGCTGACCAAGCATAATTTTGTACTGTTTAAGTGTCTTTTCTCGAGGACTGCTTTGCATCAAGTATTCTATAAATCTACTGGATATCCTAGGATATAATTCAACATCATCATGCCAGTTCCTATTAAGCCTATAAATATATTTGGAGGTGGCTTTGTGGAAGCCCATAGCTTCACCTTTACCACGTTCGCTCTTACTTCTCATGTGTAGTGATAATCCTTGCTGTTGAGATGTCGTTTTAGCCATGGATGGGATACTCAAACCAAGAGTAAATCATCAACATAGAGGACACTGTGAATGGGGCCACCTGATAAGTCGTGCCATCTCTTCAGCCACATTGGACACCTTCTCAATGACGTAGAGTCCAAAAAGAGTAGGGAGATTACACATCCTTGATTGATGTGTCTTGTGTTTGTGATGATATCCTATAATCTGTAAAGCATTCTATACAGCCCAACATGTGCTCATATAGTGCACATATTATCCCTCTCATGGAGAATGGATTTCAGAGTGATTAGTCTAGGAAATTTCAGCATGTTATAGTATCAAAGCCTTTGTGGAAATCCACAAAGAAACCAACAGCAAGCATCTGAAGCTCTAATAGATTTGGGATCTCCCAAAGCAAAGGTACCCAAGGCTTACAGTTAGGTCATCAAAACAATTGGCTGAATATGGAGACAAAAAATCATTGTTAGTATGTTGAAATGTAAGAATGGTTCTAGTTGCTTGGCATAAGTTAAATGTACTAACCCCATTCCAATATAGCTTGGAATGTCCACACCTAAGCATAATTATAGGGGAAAAGAATAAAGCGATCCAAGCTGATATCATTCAATTGGATTAAATAGTCCATTGTAAGGATCTCTTCTTCTTATGTCTATCTCATGTGCTTTGTAGTGTGATAGAGCAGCTCAAGACCTGTTAACATCAATTAAAATTTGTGATAGGTAAATGTCATGCAAACCATTTGGAAGAATGGGCATGACAATTGTGCTTTTCGTGGGTTAGATATGCACAAATACCCCTTGAATAAAGAATTTTCCAATTGTTTCATCATGGAGTGGAATT
This sequence comes from Azolla caroliniana, assembly GCF_043228905.1. Taxonomy (NCBI): domain Eukaryota; kingdom Viridiplantae; phylum Streptophyta; class Polypodiopsida; order Salviniales; family Salviniaceae; genus Azolla; species Azolla caroliniana. Next base: position 35,398 of record NW_028230733.1, read on the forward strand.
TGAAGAACACCATGTTTGTCATTGTGCTGGTTTTTATGAAATACAGAAGGGCATATTGTTGCCTCTTTAATCAAATTTGGCCCACTATGCAAGGTAATGGAATAAGGACCAATGGTGCTTGGGGCTTTTCTTGTTAGAACTCAAGAGTTAGAGGGAGAAGTTGTTGAAGGACAACAATAAAACCACACACGCTCAATAACAAAAAACAATTGCAACTTTCTTTAGCCCCATTGGTGAAGTGTGTGGTTTAATTTGACAAATAATGGCTATTATCTCTCCCAATCACAAGTTCTTCCCTCACTTTGGAGATCAAACTACGCTAGAGATATTTTGAAGACAAAACTCACAACATATTTGACTTGAGAATCTTACATGTATAGATGAGAAGACTCTTTTGTCACATCTAATTCCAATTCTATTTTCTTTTTTATTTACTTGCAACATTAAGATTTAATGCCTTATTTGGTCTTACAGGCCATTTTTTATCTCTTAAAAGACATTATTATGTCTTTCTTTCTCCATTGTAATTGCAGTCTTAATTAAGTGTTAACTAAAGGGCGACTAAGTTAATTTAGTGTTAACTATGGGCTGCCTATGTATTTGGGAAGTGATCTTTCTTCCTTCGCACTATGTGCCATGTAGTTGGTTGGAGCCATCTTTTGTGATTGGCAATTTCCATCAACTCCCGCAAACAACTCACTTATTGATAAGCATGTGTTGTGCTATGAAGGATCGAACATGTAAATGGAGAATGTCCACTCATGTTGAGCAATATTGTTTCTTACTTTTAACAAATAGAAGTTGAACTACAAAGATTGGAATGTAATTTTCTTCTCTTCACTTGCGATCTTGTACTTTGTGTTTTTTGCAATGTCCATCTAATCTTTGCTTTTCGTTCCTTTGCATTTTTTGAAATGTATGCGTAACCTTTGAGTTCTTGTTCGCAACATTTTCTACAATGTTTGCCTAGTTTCTGTAATCAGGTTAATCTTTTTGTTCCTCCCTCTATGGTTTGCATTTCTCCAACCTAATTCTTGCACCTATTGTCCTAGCTATTGAATACAATGGATTACGAATGGACAACAAATGAAGATATGCTTCTAAACTCACATGAAGATGGTCTAGATCAACGGAAGACCCCAAAAAGTTACAATAGAAGAAAAGAATGAGATGGGAGCACCCTGACAAAGTGCCTAAAGGGCGCACGAGGCACCCAAAATTACATTAGATATTGAAGAAGGGAAAGGTGATCTCTTATCTCATTCATTTACCCAAGAGATCAATCATATGAGAGATGGCATACAAAGCACTTTAAAAGAGGAAATGCAAAAAGATATAGGAAACCAAAAAAATAGTTGCATATCTCTCTCAAAATGGAGTTATTAGAAGCCATACAAAAGGACATAAGGAGTCTTGTAAAGAAATTAAACCTTGAACTTAAAGATGGCATTTTTGCAGTACTAAAAAGATGAAATATCCTCATATCATGTCGAACTAGTAGCTATTGACGTTGAGTTACAAAAAGGACATGGTGCTTTGGAAAAATTTATTCCACTTTTAAAGACAATGTAATTAAGGAATTGCAAACATAGGTAGAGATGGCCAAAGATGCCAAAGCTCAAGTTGAGCATGCTAACAAAGAAATTAAAGCAAACGCTCCCAAAATAGAGGTTGTAAAAAAGCAAAAAGGAACATTGGTGGATAAGATGCAATGATGAATGCTACATGAGAAGATGAAGCCAAAAGAAAAGCTCGTGTGTTCCATGTTCGAATGGTTGGTTGAGAAAGGACGCCCACAAGAAGATTCCAAGAACTTCGAGCAAAGATTGAGCATAAGATACTCCATTTATTTCTAAATGGAGGGTAGGAAGAGATGAGGCTAGAGCTAAAGCCTTGATCATTCACTTCATGGATATGGAAAAGAAAAAAAGCTTTCATATCCAAGACAAGGGCAGTTCAAGATGATTTTTTTTAGATGAAAATCTCACTCCAACTCAAGTAGCACATTGCAAAGAAAACATGCCACGTAGCACATCACAAAGAAAACATGTCGCGAGTGCTCGATGCAAGAAAGGAAGGAAAATGGGTTGTACATAGAGATGGGAAGGTCATTATTGTAGAAAACAGGGTTACATGACCCTTAACATGACTATGGAACTGCCACTGCTTTTTTGCTAAGACCTTTATTCATGAAGGTTTTGCTTTAATTTCTTTATGAGCATGTT
>NW_028230734.1:0-37489 GCF_043228905.1 Azolla caroliniana
ATATATATATATTCTGCATTGTGTTTTTTCTCGTATACTGCATTGTTTTCTTTTTTGCTTTTCTGATTTACAGTGTGTTCTTGCTCTACTATTAGTGGTTTCCTTTGGGCAAAACGTGTTTTTCTGCATTTTTTTGAATTTTCTGACTACTCTGGTTTTAGTTTTTTTTTTTTTTGACTTACGTTGAGTTCTTGTTGCTTGCTTTTGTTACGTTGGTTTCTGACTTACATTGGGTTCTTGCTCTAAAATAAGATATTTTCCACGTTTTCTGAATTTGGTGTCTATTTACTTTCCTTACATTAGTTTTTCGTTGTTCTTACTTGCAGTAAAATCAGATTTTGTTTCCACGTTTTCTGAAATTGGTATTTATTTGCTTTCCTCACATTGGTTTTTTGTTGTTGTTCTTACTTGCATTGGGTTCTTGCTCTAAAATCAGATTTTTTCCACGTTTTCTGAACTTGGTATTTATTTGCTTTCCTTACATTAGTTTTTTGTTGTTTTTCTCAACTGCCTTGGGTTCTAGGTCTACAATCAGATTTTTTGGTATTTATTTATTTGCTTTCATTACATTGTTTTTTCTATATGCACTTTCTGAAATTGTTTTTATTATTTTCTTTCCTTACACGTTTTTCATGCTTTTCTTATATTGGATACATTTTTTCTTGAACCGGTGTAGCTGCTTTTCATATAAATTAGGTTTTCCAATTCCTTTTAACAGAATTTAGCTCACATTGGACTTTTTCTTTTGTATCATTGATTATTTGTTGCGTTTCTTGCTTACATTGGGTTCTTATCGTTTCCTTTTGTTGCATTGTTTTCTACTTTCTTACATTCAGTTGATTGTTTTTGTTTTGCCTCTCCTACATTAAATTCTTATTTTTCTTTTCCTAAATTAGATTTTGGCCTTATCTTAACAGAGTTTACTGAAGAAGGAAGAACTTTGCATTTATATGATCATGTAATAATACTGTTCTAATATATCTATTTGTTACCATTGCTTACTTTCTCCACCCTGTTGGGTTTCTTGAAATTGATTTATACAGCCACATTTCTAAGGAGAAATATGTATGTAACGTTGTTAGTGTAAGGTGCCAAAGTAAAGTTAATGGAAGAAAATATTAGAGAATTAGAAACATCACTCTAGACTTGAGCCAACACTTTTAAGATATTAAAGATTAAGTTTTACCATCTATGAAATATATTTTGACATTTTTATTTGTGATTGCTATATATAATGGATATATAAAGCCAATTCTTTCACATTATGGATATGTAATATCATTGTTTGCTCACAAACAAGGTTTAGAAAAATAATATCCATTAATTTCATCTTGTTGACATAATTTAATGTATGTCTCAACGTTTGAAGTTTGTTATTCAATAGGAAGCTCATAATTTAAAGGTAGTCAGTTCCTTAACTTTCCTAAATTTAAGGCCGATTTTGGTGTAATCCAATTTAATCAAACATGGCATCAAACCTGTTTGATTCGTCTTATCTTAGTTCAGATTGTAAGTAGCATTTGTTAGCTTTGGCTAAGTAAAGGCAATGTTATTGTTTTCAATCCTGGATTGTGATAAATGATTTTGTACCTCTATATTTTTAGGAGTAAAGTCTATTTACAATAAACTGAACTAATCTCTTCAGAATTGAGCCCACAATCTCGATGTTACAAAGCATAAGCTTATAAGTTCAGCAAATGCCTACTTCGACTTTAAAATATGTCTTGTTACTTGTGCCAATTCGTAGCCTTGATTCTCCATCAATGTGTGATCTTTGCTAATGTTCTTTTATGTTGTCTATAGTGAAATGCCTCAGCTTAGGTTTGGTTTAATATGTTTCATAAGTTCTATTCAGATACATTTCAAATCCAGCTCATTTAGCTGGGAATTCGAGTAGTGTTGTAGTGCAAATTTCCTTAAATGATTTATTCTCAAACTCTGAATTATTCCCTTCTCATTTTCAGAGGGCTGTATTAGAACCAGCATTGAAGGGACAAGATTTAATTGCTCGAGCTAAAACTGGAACTGGAAAGACATTGGCATTTGGGATTCCTATCCTTGATAGGACAATCACAGAGCAAGAGAAAAGGATCAGGTTCAGCAATGATAAACTAGTGTTCATTAGTCTCTCAATATTAAAAATTCACTCTTTAAAACACTTCATACATTAACATGATAATGTAGACCATGATGATGATTTGACAGGGGATATGGAAGATCACCTCTAGCTGTGGTGTTAGCACCTACAAGAGAGCTAGCAAAGCAAGTCGAGAATGAACTGAAAGAGTCGTCACCCACCACTGAAGTCTTGTGTGCATATGGAGGAGTTTCCATAGATGCACAAGTTCGCCAAATACAGAGTGGAGTTGATATTTTGGTGGGAACACCTGGTCGAGTTATCGATCTTCTTAATAGGGGTGCCCTGAAGCTTGGTGAAGTGAAATATTTTGTGTTAGATGAAGCTGATAGGATGTTGGCTGTGGGATTTGAAGAGGATGTTGAGAAGATCTTGCAACACCTTCCATCTCAGAAGCAGTGTTTGTTGTTTTCGGCGACCATGCCTGAATGGGTTAAGAAACTAGCAGGGAAATACTTAAAGAATCATATAATCGTGGATCTGGTAAATAACAGGAATCATGATTCATACAATGATGATAATATCTATGTTGGTTTCTGAGGATATTTGGCTGCAACTTATATTGTATGAGTTTCAAATTTGGGGCTTTTATGGCCATGTTAGCATTACCCCAAAATAAAAAACTAAGCAACAATTTGATTCTGATGATATTTAATCTACATTCTAATAGGTCGGTGATAATGATGATAAGATAGCAGAGGGCATTAAACTTCTTTCCATTTCTACTTCGATGGCAACAAGAAGACCGATGTTAAGTGATCTGATAACGGTAAATTCAGAACTATACCTTATGAGAATAAGAAGATATCCCTTCTATTATTATTTATTGGTGAACTTTATGCTATTGTGGGCTTGAGGCAGGTCTATGGAAAAGGGTGCAAGTCCATTGTTTTCACACAAACCAAAAGAGAGGCTGATGATATTTCTTCTTTCCTCGGACAAAAGCTGGGATCTGAAGCTTTGCATGGGGACATTTCCCAACATCAACGGGAGAAGACACTCAAATCATTTCGAGATGGACGTCTCAATGTTTTGGTTGCAACTGATGTTGCTGCCCGCGGCCTTGACATTTCTAATGTAGATCTGGTATGTCTTCTAGCAAACTTATTTCATTTTTCAGTCTATCCATGTCTAATGGGGTGCAAAGAGATTTTTTTTCATTCATAAATATTTGAATAATATATTTTCTCTATAGGTTATTCATTATGAGGCTGCTAATGACACGGAAACGTTTGTTCATCGCTCGGGGCGTACTGGTAGAGCTGGCAAAAAGGGTACTGCAATTCTTATGTACATGGAGCAACAAAGAAGAACAATTGATAACCTTGAACGAGAGCTAGGTTGTAAATTTGAAAACATTGAGCCTCCCACTCTGGAAGATGTTATAAGATCTTCAGCACATCAGGCAGTTGAAAAAATTGAGAGCATTTCAATGGATCTACGGAATGTGTTTCTTCCAACTGCTGAAAAGTTGATGCTAGATCATGGCCCTGGAGCACTAGCTGCAGCTATTGCACATGTATGTGGTTGTACTCAGCTTCCTACATCACGATCCCTTATTTCTTATGAACAGGTTGGTGGTTTCTCTATTGTCTTCTCCATATCCTAGTCATGTGATTTGTAATAGTAAAACGAGAACCTTAATTCAACTTCTTGTTCTATTATGACCAAGGGGTTCATGACCTTAAAAGTAACTCGACCAGGAGGACTACCTATAACTGGATCAGATGCAGTGACCCAATTTATAAGAAGCATTCTTCCATCTGCAGCAAGCAGCATCGGCAAGATCCGTATGCTAAATGAAATAGGGGTTTGTTTCCTTCTTTCCTTTCTCTCATGAGCTATATTTGAGAGTCATGCTCTAGCTTTTGCTGAAGATGTTTTGTAAGATGCTGTTCTTTGTTTTTGCATAAAATTAATCAGTTACTCTGTTTTGGCAGGTACAAGGAGCAGTTTTTGATCTACCAGAGCAGCTGGCAAAGACCTTGCTATCAATGACCATCACAACAGGAGAAGTACTTGAGGCACCCAAAAAGGTTTTACTTATTCTAATTAATTCATTCATTTTCTATGAACACGTCGTGCATTTGTTGAGTTGATATATAGCATAGCTCTCCATACATTAAACTTAGGCTGAGGAGATGTGTTATTCGAACCATATTTCACCACTTCATTCTAAGCTGCTAAGCTGATGAAGGAAAATGCTAAAAACCAAAGTGCAATGCTAGCTTTATTCCTTCTGTGTGCACAAAAATTGTATAGTGAGTCTTATAGTTGGAACGTTCAAGCCTCTTCAAATAATTTGATTTCCATCTGCTTTTTCTTGTAATTTATTATGATGTAGATAATCTGTGAGTTGTGATTTCAACAGCTTCCTAGGATTGTAGAAGACACATTTGGAGGTGGGGGATATGGCAGAAGCTTTTCACCTAGACCTCTTGGTAGCCGCTTTGGGTCAGGCGGTGGTTATTCTGGAGGAGGTGGCAGTTATTCTGGAGGAGGTGGTGGTTATTCTGGTGGAGGAGGTGGTTATTCTGGTGGAGGAGGCGGTTATTCTGGAGGAAGCGGCGGTTATTCTGGTGGAGGCGGCGGTGGTTATTCTGGTGGTGGTGGCAGTTATTCTGGAGGTGGCGGCGGTTATTCTGGAGGAGGTGGTGGTTATTCTAGTTCCAACAGGTTCCAAGGATCTAGCGGAAGTGATTTCTCTAGCAGACCGAGCTCAGTTGGCAGCAGTTGGTCAAACAGATCTAGTGGTAGTGGCACCAACAATAACTGGTCCAGTACTGGTAGCAGTGGTGTGAATAATTGGTCCAACAGGTCATACTTATGAGACCTTTGCATTTCTCATGTCTTGTGCTGTTTATTCTGGAGCCGCATGACTTTATTGATGTGTTTTTCTTCCAATGATATCAGATCTTCGGATAGCAGTAGCACACCCTCGTCTGGCTACAGTGGTTCTGTTGGCAGTAGTTTTGGGTCTTTTGGTAGTACCTTTGGAACCAGGTAATTTTAATCTGTCGTAATTCTTCCTACAGAATCTTATTTTTCTTCCTTGCAAGTCATTTTCTGAAATAGAAGGTGAGAAATCCTCTTCATTTTTTTAAGATTGTTACTTGGAAGGCAAATGCTATCTTTTTTTTGCCTATGGTAGTGTTTTCTTTTGCGTACAACATCTGAACCATCAGGAAATAAGAAATATTGTCATTCCTTTGGCATTTGTCTTTTATAAGGCAATGATATTGTGTTTAACCCTTGGGTATGAAAAGGAAATCTTATGAGAAACTTTTAATGTGCATAATTTCAAACTTGAAATTTTCTATACTGAACATCACATCAGACCTATAGCCGAAGACTTAACTTAGAACCCACTTCCAAAAAATTGTAAAAAATGCATGCTCTACCACTAGCAGCATCGAGTTTATGTATCAATACTTAAAACTTAAGAATTTTAATGAGATGAAGCTCATGAATCTATAAGCGATAATTGATTACATTGAACTGGTGGGGCTGTTGGAAAAGACAGTGTTTTCTCTAAATATGTTTTTGATGCTTATGTATTTGTAGTTCAAGTGAGGTGAAATGCTTGAGGTGTGGTAAACTTGGACATCGTATTGGAGACTGCTACGAAAAGCTCACTTGAGTAAGAGGTGGTGCCGCGCACTACATTTTAGTACATCTTTATTTACATTCTGAAATAATCTAGTAAGACAAACATATCATCTCATTCTTAATTTTCATATGCTCAAAGATCTATCAGCGTTATTTATTCTCCCCGAAGCCGACTTTCTTGGGTATCATCTCATTCTTAATTTTCATATTTGCAAAGATCTATCAGCTTTATTTATTCTTTCTTAGAAGACATTAATATATCTTTCTTTCTTTCTTTCTCTCGGAAGCCTACTTACATGGGTATCATCTCATTCTTAATTTTCATATTTGCAAAGATCTATCAGCTTTATTTATTCTCTTCGACGTGTACTTCCTACTACATTTTAGGACATTTATTTATAGTCTGAAATAATCTAGTAATACAAACATATCATCTCATTCTTAATATTCATATTTTAAAAGATCTATCAGCTTTGTTTATTCTCTCTGAAGCTTTCACAGGTATTAAAATTAAGGATTTAAAAAAAGGCATTAACCAATTCTTTTCCCCCTTTTTTAGGTAAATATTTGAAAGATGAACAAACATTTCACAGAAAAGAAGAGAATGATCAGTATCATTGTTGATGGTGTAGTTAGTACTCAAAAAAGCTATGGTTTTGTGTACTACAGATGTGTGCTTAGTGAGTATTTGATATGGAGAGGTTTTTGCATTGCGCGAATCCTTTCGTCTCTGAACCTCCTTCCACCCATGTGTCTTAAACACATTTCTGTTACGTATTCTGTTGTAGCCAAAATCATCAATCACATTATGAATATTCTAATACAGAAAACATGATGTACAGAAAGAACGTCTTGACTCAATTGAGAACCAAAATAGTCTTTTTCATTTACTTCCACAATAAGCTGACATTACTAACACCACATTTTGATACCGATGATGTATATGACATTTATTGTAGTTTTTGTTCATTGATAAAAGTTAGCATATATAGTTAGTTGAACTTCATTATAATATTGATGGATTTTCAGCATTTATAAATCTACTGTTTTTTCATGTTTTTATCACAAGAATCCTGCTGTAATGTTGGAAGTACATAAAAAAGTATCGTTGGAAACATATAAAATTTGATCATACAACTAAAATTTTCATGTACTTTTATAGTTGAACTTCTTAATTATTGCAGCAATGGAAACTGAAACCTAGAGCCTTCAAGTTTATAGTCATTTGATTGTCAATACCTGAAACAAGCATATGTTCATTATCTCAAATTTGAGTTGTATGATCAAATTTTACATGTTTCCAAGGATACTTTTTTATGTAATCTCTCAACTACACAAACTAATGTAAGTAAAATCCATTTATCTCCAAATAGGAAAGCTTGTTTACCAAAATGCTTATTCAAATGGATTTTACTAGTTCCAAGGTGTGTGACGTGTCAATTGAGAACCGTCAACAAGTGGATTGAATAAATGCCCAAGCATAGAAAGAAAGAAATATGCATAGATATGAATGTATGCAGATGTCCTAATTCTATAATTAGATAGACTATACTCATACTTGCTGGTTGCCTCTAAATCCATGTCTACAATCCCAGCTCTTTTAGAATATAGTTGATATTGTCTGGCTAGCCATAAGCATCCACGTAGAAAGTCGATGTTCAAAGTGAAGTAATCAAATTATTTTTTATTCAACAGATTTCATGATTGTTGGTCTAGAAGGTCAGCCTTATAGATGGGGGATTATTCGTTTCAACAAAGTCTTCATATCTATAGACGTTTTTCATGAGTCGTTAATCTGCAACTATTGAAAACACAAGAGCAAGGTTTAACTTTGTTCCCAACCCCATGGATCATCATTCTATCTTTCAATTGAAGGTGAGTGAAGATCATGGATGAGAATACACCATATTCGCCCCGAATGCTTCGATGCTGTTGGATCCTACAAAGAAGCCGACCTTGAAATATAATTTGACAATAGATCTCGTGATAGAAAAGGACCTTTTGCACCGAAGCATTATTAGGGGTATAAAATAAAGGGAACTTTAAGTAAAGTATAGGAGAGAATAAACAATAATAACATTGTAAGGACCATTACAAAAAGGCCAAGTTCGAATAATTGTCTTTTCATCCTTGAAGAATATGTGTCAGAGACATGGAGGGAGGCGGTGATTTCATGGTGCCAATCTTTGCTACACTCACAAACACAAAGTGGTAGATCTGTGAGATTGCAAAACTGCATAAGGAAGGAACAGGACAGGACAGACAGATAGATCGATAGATTCAGACAGACAGATTGATAGATAGATAGATAGATAGATAGATAGATCGATAGATTCAGACAGACAGACAGATAGATAGATAGATAGATTCAGACAGACAGACAGATAGATACAGAGAGAGAGAGAGAGAGATGGATATGAGGGCTCTCATCCATGATCACACAGATTTCCTCCTCCACTTCTTCCAACTAGCAGTGTCTGCTGCATCGGCTTCTTCTTCTTCTTCTTCTTCTTCTTCTTCATCATCGGCTGTGACGGCGATAGCGACAGGGCCACAGAAGAATGCTGCCCTTTCCCCAATCAGCATTTCGATAGTGATGGCCATGGTGGCCTCTGGAGCAAAGGGTCCCACACTCCAGCAGATACTGTCGACAATTAACCTCCCTTCCTCGGATACCCTCCGAGAGTTCGCTTCTCAGGTTCATGCCGTTCTCCTTGCCGATGCCACGTCCTTGGGTGGGCCTCTTCTTGAATTTGTGAACTCTGTGTGGGTTCAGCAAACCCTCCCTCTTAACCCCTCCTTCAGTGAAGTCCTCCATAGCAATTATGGTGTAGCTGTACACCCTGCTGACTTCTTGAAACAGGTAAAACCTTGTTTACATTTGTCCATTCACAGCGCTTCAAATCTCTCTAATTCCACATTGCAATAGACATATATCGTGGTCATGTCTCGCTAAGTCCATTGATTTATTTGACAAAGCTGCAAAATTGAAAACATGAGTTGTAGTCTGCCTAATGCTAAATCTATTTCTTAAGGAGTACTCTGAGAGACAGAAACAAGAAGATTCTGACTCTACCTTTTGCCTAATGTGAATAGTGCTTTTGAAATGTGGGTTAATGTGAATTAATCTCGGTCTCCCTCATATACCATGATTGTGGCAGAGAGATTATGATTAGAGGATATAATAGGCTTTATATAAGCTTGAAGCTCGAATGTTAAATAAGGACCCCCTGTAAAGGTAGAGTCGGATATAGCTCATAAGGGTTGAAATATTATTTCTGTACTACGACATAGTGTTAGGGATGTCAATTCCTTTGAGTTTAAACAGCAATGCTGTGAGATTCTTTTTTGGCTAACACAAATGATGTAGCTCACCATGATTTTCTATCGCCTTCTGTTACAATAATGCGGATACCAGTGCATATAAAGTTTTCAGTCTATAAGCATGGTTGTGATTCATCACATCACTACCATTTTCCACCAAGATAGTTGATGATTCTCAAGGCATTGCTGCTATCATTCAAAGAAGATCCCTATTTGTTGGATTGCAGAATGATAGTGATATTGATTGGTGAATTTAAGTTGCAAAAAAAGAATACATCCTCTTTTTTCTTAAGAGGGTATTCACAAAGGCACAAAAATGTTGGGACTCATAACTTGTAACGTGGAGGAAAAGAAGAAAGAATGATATCTGTTAAAAGCAATCATAAGCACTTGTAATCCAGTATAACTGTCTTTGCTGTGGCTTATAAGTGGAAATGAGAAATAGGAATAAGCATATTTTTTCTCAATTCTCATTGTAGAGTCTCACATTGTTAGATTAGAGACGTCAAAATTTCAGATGATTCATTCATTAATATTAGGCGGACATCCCCTAAAGGAAGTTTCTGGTATGATTTATCTCTCACAGATTAGAGTGTTAACTGTTGTGTCGGATCGCAAGATCAATATTTCCTTCTGGCCTATCATTCCATTATTTCCATGTGAGATGTCGGGTGTGGTTACCTTTATTTCAAGATTTTACAAGCACATAAAAATATTGCTCATGAAGATTCATCTTCATGTTGCATTACTTCAGAACAGTTGCATTTTAATACGATTAAAGATTCACAGATATAGAATCAGCTGATCAAATAAAATAATGACACAGAATATAGCCAGAAACAAAAAAAAAAAGGAAAAAACAAGACATGCTCTGGGATTCTATAGTAATATCTGTCACTATATATTTAGGGTTTTATTTATTTATTTATTTATTTATATATATATCAATAAATGTTTGATGGGATAGGTACATATAAAATTATACTATTACAATAAGCTGAAAACTTGATTCAAACCTTTATTGGCAGTTCCAAGTCACAGATTAATGTTTTCTCATGTGTTTGTGTTGAGTACCTGTGAGATAATATTTAACTGTGACATGTACAGCCTCAGATTACTTTGGTTTTGTATTTTTTTGTTTTGGTGCAGGCTGAGAAGAGTAGAGGTGAGATTAATGCATGGGTGAAGCAGGAAACTAAGGGCAAAATTGATGAAATCCTTCCTGTGGGTGCATTAAATGAGAACACTAAATTGGTCCTTGCAAATGCCTTGTATTTCAAAGGAACATGGCAAAAGAAATTTGAAACTTCTCAAACAAAAGATGGGGATTTCCATCTCCTCAATGGTGAAACCATCAGTATTCCCATGATGACGACAAAGAAGAAACAAGAAATATCTTCGCACGATTCCTTTAAAGTGCTCCGACTACCATATAGCAATGGTCAAGATGCGAGATCTTTCTCTATGTATATCATACTTCCAAATGAAAAGGCTGGTCTTTTTGCGTTGGAGAAAGGTTTAACTGTAGATATCCTTGAAAAAACTCTAGTGAAGGGTGTTGAAATTGATGTGGGCTCATTTAAACTACCAAAGTTCAAAGTTTCAGCAGGATATGAGGTGCCAGATACTCTAAAAGAAATGGGTATGAAATTGCCATTTTCAGATGAAGCTGACTTTTCAGGCATGGTGGACTCATCCAATGGTGGTCAAGCACTGTCTATTAGCAATGTGTTTCACAAGACATTTATTGAAGTAAATGAGGAAGGCACGGAAGCTGCGGCCGCAACAGCCGTGGTCAGTATGCCTCGGTCTGCTGTTCGCCGCTCATCGGAAGATTTTATTGCTGATCACCCTTTCATGTTTGTATTGAAAGAAGATATCACTGGCATCATAGTGTTTATGGGGCATGTTGTGAACCCTCTTTCTACCAGTTAATTTAACACCATCTGATATTTTCAGGCATGTTCATGTGAAAGCCATCTGCGAAGGGACATAGTCATTCACAAGAAACTGGAAATGGTGAAAGTGCAACTATATGACTTTTTGCTTAACTCAATATAGATTAAAAATGCAGTCAAGAGAATTTACTAATGAAGAATAACTTGACTTGTATTACTTTCAATTACTGTAGTGTGCATGACCAGATTATTGTCTTGGTTGTTAGTTCTTGTTGTTGGTATTCTAATAGTCAAAAAGTGCCCTTGACCTTGTTGAATAAATGAACAAATTCTTGATATCTCTTTGAAAAATTTGGAGTTGGCTTCATATTGGAATCAATAACATATACTTGAATAACAAACACTATTCAAGTGTCCTCATCAGATCATATGAATTCTTATAATAACATTTTACTGTCTTGGTTGTTAGTTCTTGTTGTTGATATTCTAATAATCAAAAAGCGGCCTTGACCTTGTTGAATACATGAACAAATTCTTGATATCTCTTTGGAAAATTTGGAGTTGGTGTCACATTGGAATCAATGACATATACTTTAGTAACAAGCACGATTCAAGCGTCCTCATTAGATCGTATGAATTCTTTTAATGATATTTTGGAGATTGGTAGTGAAACTGGGGTCACACATTGCAACTAAAGGAACAAGTAGATCATTGCTCATTTTGAGATGACAAGAGGGGACTAACATCTAAAGCTTACTAGTGTTTGATCAAGAATAAGGAATAACACAAGGAATAATATCAAGAACTCAAGAATAAATATGGAAGCAAGCAATTAGGGATAGATAAGCTAGTTTGAAATGTAGATTTGACCTACAAGTCCTTATTATATCCTGATTCCCCATCATTGACACGAACATGTTTGTCAACGAGTTGCAAGATGTGAACGTGGAGGAATGCAAAAGTTTACATTGCAATATTAGGTTTAAGTAGGACATACATGATCAAAAGTGTGATTTTGATGGTAAAATGCAAATGTTTACATTGCAATATTAGATTTAAGTAAGACATAATCAAAAGTGTAATCCTGATGGTAAATGGACAGGCTTTTTTCATTTGTAAGTATATCAAATTGGTTATATCTTTGTTGAAATCGAAATGATGACATTAAAACGTGTAGAAATTGGTGTTAGGTTCTCTTTTTCAATGTCTCTGTAACAATTATTATTGTATGATTTCTTTACTATGATGAAATTCAATCGAGTTTTTGTTGTTGTTTAGAGCATTTTGGTTGGTCTGTATTTGGGTTCGATACCTCATAAACTATTCGTATTTGAGCTACATTTTTTGCGTGAATCGATTTGTCATAAATCTAGAATGTAGGCATTATTCTTTTTTTAACTTTCTATAGCCATCTATGACCCTTCTTCCAAATGGAAGCCTATCATGAAGCTATGGAGCTTGTTGGAAGGGTCGAGATGACCAATGTCCTCCAAGAAAATGTAAAGAGTAAAAGCATTAAACCTAACCATACATAAGGGATCACAAAATTGTGTAAGATAAACTTGATTTATTCATATATAAATTCTTGTATAGTCTCCCTATCTCCTTAAATCGTGTACATCTTGGAGAATTGCTACTCCACATTCTTGTCGGTGAGCCCAGTGCACATTGGACTCTTGGAAACTTTGCCAACATCTAAAGCTATTGAATTGTGAGTTCTACCCCTCCCCTCACCTTTTATTGTTTCCAAATTTTATTTTATTTTATTTTTTCTAACCATCACCTCCCCCTTATTTTTCCTAATTTGATCTTCTACCCCTCCCTTTACTTTTTCATTGCCACTCTAACTTTACCCCTACCTTTCCCTAACTCACGCCAAGTATATGAAACGATTTGGGTGCGCTTGAATCGTTCTTGGTGATCTTTTCACTTCATTCCCACTTTGTCAATTTACTCTACCCCTGTCTCGTTCACTAATTTCAATCTACCCCTTTCCCCCGTCCTTTTTTCCAGAATTACATTCATACCCCTCCCTCTTTTAGTAAATTTCTCGTACCCCTCCCCCTTTCATTCTTCTTAATTTCACTCTACCCTTTCCTCCTCCACTTTAATTTCCAATATACCCTCCAATTCTTCCTACCCCCCTCCTTTTTTCAAAGATCTCCATACATTCTAACGTACTTCACCATCCCTAACTCCCACCTCACACACTTCTCTCTTACCCTTCCTCTCTCTTCCTCTCTCACACTCCCCTACATGTTTTTCAAATAACCCCAAAAAATCTTCTATCCCACACCAAATATATCAAACCCCATATCTCCTACATCATCAAATTTGAACACACACACACACACTATCTCCCTCCCTCTCTCTCTCTCTCTCTCTCTCACGCACACACACACACACACACATCCTTATCTTCCCTATATAAACCCCTCCAATTCTAAATGGTCTTGTGCACTGATGAGCTCCGTAGGAGCGAAACTTGTTTGCCACATCGACCATTTCTTTGTATTACTTTTTAAGTTTCTTAATATGAATTAGTCTTTGGTCTATTTCTCTCTCTCTAAACTTTGTACATATCTCTCTCTCTCTCTCTCTCTCTCTCTCTCTCTCTCTATAATTCTCACTCTTAATCTCACATTCACCCACCAATTGTATACCGTTCGCACTCCTTGTATTGACCTCACGGTCTAGAACTCACAATGCATAGATATGAATGTATGCAGATGATCTAATTCTATAATTAGATAGACTATACTCATACTTGCTGGTTGCCTCTAAATCCATGTCTACAATCCCAGCTCTTTTAGAATATAGTTGATATTGTCTGGCTAGCCATAAGCATCCACGTAGAAAGTCGATGTTCAAAGTGAAGGAATCAAATTATTTTTTATTCAACGGATTTCAGGATTGTTGGTCTAGAAGGTCAGCCTTATAGATGGGGGATTATTCGTCTCAACAAAGCCTTCATATCTATAGACGTTTTTCATGAGTCGTTAATCTGCAACTATTGAAAACACAAGAGCAAGGTTTTAACTTTGTTCCCAACCCCATGGATCATCATTCTATCTTTCAATTGAAGGTGAGTGAAGATCATGGATGAGAATACACCATATTCGCCCTGAATGCTTCGATGCTGTTGGATCCTACAAAGAAGCCGACCTTGAAATATAATTTGACAATAGATCTCGTGATAGAAAAGGACCTTTTGCACCGAAGCATTATTAGGGGTATAAAATAAAGGGAACTTTAAGTAAAGTATAGGAGAGAATAAACAATAATAACATTGTAAGGACCATTACAAAAAGGCCAAGTTCGAATAATTGTCTTTTCATCCTTGAAGAATATGTGTCAGAGACATGGAGGGAGGCGGTGATTTCATGGTGCCAATCTTTGCTACACTCACAAACACAAAGTGGTAGATCTGTGAGATTGCAAAACTGCATAAGGAAGGAACAGGACAGGACAGACAGATAGATCGATAGATTCAGACAGACAGATTGATAGATAGATAGATTCAGACAGACAGACAGATAGATACAGAGAGAGAGAGAGAGAGATGGATATGAGGGCTCTCATCCATGATCACACAGATTTCCTCCTCCACTTCTTCCAACTAGCAGTGTCTGCTGCATCGGCTTCTTCTTCTTCTGAATCATCGGCTGTGACGGCGATCGGGACAGGGCCACAGAAGAATGCTGCCCTTTCCCCAATCAGCGTTTCGATGTTGATGGCCATGGTGGCCTCTGGAGCAAAGGGTCCCACACTCCAGCAGATACTGTCGACAATTAACCTCCCTTCCTCGGATACCCTCCGAGAGTTCGCTTCTCAGGTTCATGCCGTTCTCCTTGCCGATGCCACGTCCTTGGGTGGGCCTCTTCTTGAATTTGTGAACTCTGTGTGGGTTCAGCAAACCCTCCCTCTTAACCCCTCCTTCAGTGAAGTCCTCCATAGCAATTATGGTGTAGCTGTACACCCTGCTGACTTCTTGAATCAGGTAAAACCTTGTTTACATTTGTCCATTCACTGCGCTTCAAATCTCTCTAATTCCACATTGCAATAGACATATTTCGTGGTCATGTCTCTCTAAGTCCATTGATTTATTTGACAAAGCTGCAAAATTGAAAACATGAGTTGTAGTCTGCCTAATGCTAAATCTATTTCTTAAGGAGTACTCTGAGAGACAGAAACAAGAAGATTCTGACTCTACCTTTTGCCTAATGTGAATAATGCTTTTGAAATGTGGGTTAATGTGAATTAATCTCGGTCTCCCTCATATACCATGATTGTGGCAGAGAGATTATGATTAGAGGATATAATAGGCTTTATATAAGCTTGAAGCTCGAATGTTAAATAAGGACCCCCTGTAAAGGTAGAGTCAGATATAGCTCATAAGGGTTGAAATATTATTTCTGTACTACGACATAGTGTTAGGGATGTCAATTCCTTTGAGTTTAAACAGCAATGCTGTGAGCTTCTTTTTTGGCTAACACAAATGATGTAGCTCACCATGATTTTCTATCGCCTTCTGTTACAATAATGCGGATACCAGTGCATATAAAGTTTTCAGTCTATAAGCATGGTTGTGATTCATCACATCACTACCATTTTCCATCAAGATAGTTGATGATTCTCAAGGCATTGCTGCTATCATTCAACGAAGATCCCTATTCGTTGGATTGCAGAATGATAGTGATATTGATTGGTGAATTTAAGTTGCAAAAAAAGAATAAAATCTTAAGAGGGTATTCAAAGGCACAAAAATGTTGGGACTCATAACTTGTAATGTGGAGGAAAAGAAGAAAGAATGATATCTGTTAAAAGCAATCATAAGTGCTCGTAATCCAGTTGAACTGTCTTTGCTGTGGCTTATAAGTGGAAATGAGAAATAGGAATAAGCATATTTTTTCTCAATTCTCATTGTAGAGTCTCACATTGTTAGATTAGAGACGTCAAAATTTCAGATGATTCATTCATTAATATTAGGCGGACATCCCCTAAAGGAAGTTTCTGGTATGATTTATCTCTCACAGATTAGAGTGTTAACTGTTGTGTCGGATCGCAAGATCAATATTTCCTTCTGGCCTATCATTCCATTATTTCCATGTGAGATGTCGGGTGTGGTTACCTTTATTTCAAGATTTTACAAGCACATAAAAATATTGCTCATGAAGATTCATCTTCATGTTGCATTACTTCAGAACAGTTGCATTTTAATACGATTAAAGATTCACAGATATAGAATCAGCTGATCAAATAAAATAATGACACAGAATATATAGCCAGAAACAAAAAGAAAGGGAAAAAACAAGACATGCTCTGGGATTCTATAGTAATATCTGTCACTGTATATTTATTTATTTATTTATTTATTTATTTATATATCAATAAATGTTTGATGGGATAGGTACATATAAAATTATACTATTACAATAAGCTGAAACTTGATTCAAACCTTTATTGGCAGTTCCAAGTCACAGATGAATGTTTTCTCATGTGTTTGTGTTGAGTACCTGTGAGATAATATTTAACTGTGACATGTGCAGCCTCAGATTTACTTTGGTTTTGTATTTTTTTGTTTTGGTGCAGGCTGAGAAGAGTAGAGGTGAGATTAATGCATGGGTGAAGCAGGAAACTAAGGGCAAAATTGATGAAATTCTTCCTGTGGGTGCATTAAATGAGAACACTAAATTGGTCCTTGCAAATGCCTTGTATTTCAAAGGAACATGGCAAAAGAAATTTGAAACTTCTCAAACAAAAGATGGGGATTTCCATCTCCTCAATGGTGAAACCATCAGTATTCCCATGATGACGACAAAGAAGAAACAAGAAATATCTTCGCACGATTCCTTTAAAGTGCTCCGACTACCATATAGCAATGGTCAAGATGCGAGATCTTTCTCTATGTATATCATACTTCCAAATGAAAAGGCTGGTCTTTTTGCGTTGGAGAAAGGTTTAACTGTAGATATCCTTGAAAAAACTCTAGTGAAGGGTGTTGAAATTGATGTGGGCTCATTTAAACTACCAAAGTTCAAAGTTTCAGCAGGATATGAGGTGCCAGATACTCTAAAAGAAATGGGTATGAAATTGCCATTTTCAGATGAAGCTGACTTTTCAGGCATGGTGGACTCATCCAATGGTGGTCAAGCACTGTCTATTAGCAATGTGTTTCACAAGACATTTATTGAAGTAAATGAGGAAGGCACGGAAGCTGCGGCCGCAACAGCCGTGGTCAGTATGCCTCGGTCTGCTGTTCGCCGCTCATCGGAAGATTTTATTGCTGATCACCCTTTCATGTTTGTATTGAAAGAAGATATCACTGGCATCATAGTGTTTATGGGGCATGTTGTGAACCCTCTTTCTACCAGTTAATTTAACACCATCTGATATTTTCAGGCATGTTCATGTGAAAGCCATCTGCGAAGGGACATAGTCATTCACAAGAAACTGGAAATGGTGAAAGTGCAACTATATGACTTTTTGCTTAACTCAATATAGATTAAAAATGCAGTCAAGAGAATTTACTAATGAAGAATAACTTGACTTGTATTACTTTCAATTACTGTAGTGTGCATGACCAGATTATTGTCTTGGTTGTTAGTTCTTGTTGTTGGTATTCTAATAGTCAAAAAGTGCCCTTGACCTTGTTGAATAAATGAACAAATTCTTGATATCTCTTTGAAAAATTTGGAGTTGGCTTCATATTGGAATCAATAACATATACTTGAATAACAAACACTATTCAAGTGTCCTCATCAGATCATATGAATTCTTATAATAACATTTTACTGTCTTGGTTGTTAGTTCTTGTTGTTGATATTCTAATAATCAAAAAGCGGCCTTGACCTTGTTGAATACATGAACAAATTCTTGATATCTCTTTGGAAAATTTGGAGTTGGTGTCACATTGGAATCAATGACATATACTTTAGTAACAAGCACGATTCAAGCGTCCTCATTAGATCGTATGAATTCTTTTAATGATATTTTGGAGATTGGTAGTGAAACTGGGGTCACACATTGCAACTAAAGGAACAAGTAGATCATTGCTCATTTTGAGATGACAAGAGGGGACTAACATCTAAAGCTTACTAGTGTTTGATCAAGAATAAGGAATAACACAAGGAATAATATCAAGAACTCAAGAATAAATATGGAAGCAAGCAATTAGGGATAGATAAGCTAGTTTGAAATGTAGATTTGACCTACAAGTCCTTATTATATCCTGATTCCCCATCATTGACACGAACATGTTTGTCAACGAGTTGCAAGATGTGAACGTGGAGGAATGCAAAAGTTTACATTGCAATATTAGGTTTAAGTAGGACATACATGATCAAAAGTGTGATTTTGATGGTAAAATGCAAATGTTTACATTGCAATATTAGATTTAAGTAAGACATAATCAAAAGTGTAATCCTGATGGTAAATGGACAGGCTTTTTTCATTTGTAAGTATATCAAATTGGTTATATCTTTGTTGAAATCGAAATGATGACATTAAAACGTGTAGAAATTGGTGTTAGGTTCTCTTTTTCAATGTCTCTGTAACAATTATTATTGTATGATTTCTTTACTATGATGAAATTCAATCGAGTTTTTGTTGTTGTTTAGAGCATTTTGGTTGGTCTGTATTTGGGTTCGATACCTCATAAACTATTCGTATTTGAGCTACATTTTTTGCGTGAATCGATTTGTCATAAATCTAGAATGTAGGCATTATTCTTTTTTTAACTTTCTATAGCCATCTATGACCCTTCTTCCAAATGGAAGCCTATCATGAAGCTATGGAGCTTGTTGGAAGGGTCGAGATGACCAATGTCCTCCAAGAAAATGTAAAGAGTAAAAGCATTAAACCTAACCATACATAAGGGATCACAAAATTGTGTAAGATAAACTTGATTTATTCATATATAAATTCTTGTATAGTCTCCCTATCTCCTTAAATCGTGTACATCTTGGAGAATTGCTACTCCACATTCTTGTCGGTGAGCCCAGTGCACATTGGACTCTTGGAAACTTTGCCAACATCTAAAGCTATTGAATTGTGAGTTCTACCCCTCCCCTCACCTTTTATTGTTTCCAAATTTTATTTTATTTTATTTTTTCTAACCATCACCTCCCCCTTATTTTTCCTAATTTGATCTTCTACCCCTCCCTTTACTTTTTCATTGCCACTCTAACTTTACCCCTACCTTTCCCTAACTCACGCCAAGTATATGAAACGATTTGGGTGCGCTTGAATCGTTCTTGGTGATCTTTTCACTTCATTCCCACTTTGTCAATTTACTCTACCCCTGTCTCGTTCACTAATTTCAATCTACCCCTTTCCCCCGTCCTTTTTTCCAGAATTACATTCATACCCCTCCCTCTTTTAGTAAATTTCTCGTACCCCTCCCCCTTTCATTCTTCTTAATTTCACTCTACCCTTTCCTCCTCCACTTTAATTTCCAATATACCCTCCAATTCTTCCTACCCCCCTCCTTTTTTCAAAGATCTCCATACATTCTAACGTACTTCACCATCCCTAACTCCCACCTCACACACTTCTCTCTTACCCTTCCTCTCTCTTCCTCTCTCACACTCCCCTACATGTTTTTCAAATAACCCCAAAAAATCTTCTATCCCACACCAAATATATCAAACCCCATATCTCCTACATCATCAAATTTGAACACACACACACACACTATCTCCCTCCCTCTCTCTCTCTCTCTCTCTCTCACGCACACACACACACACACACATCCTTATCTTCCCTATATAAACCCCTCCAATTCTAAATGGTCTTGTGCACTGATGAGCTCCGTAGGAGCGAAACTTGTTTGCCACATCGACCATTTCTTTGTATTACTTTTTAAGTTTCTTAATATGAATTAGTCTTTGGTCTATTTCTCTCTCTCTAAACTTTGTACATATCTCTCTCTCTCTCTCTCTCTCTCTCTCTCTCTCTCTATAATTCTCACTCTTAATCTCACATTCACCCACCAATTGTATACCGTTCGCACTCCTTGTATTGACCTCACGGTCTAGAACTCACAATGCATAGATATGAATGTATGCAGATGATCTAATTCTATAATTAGATAGACTATACTCATACTTGCTGGTTGCCTCTAAATCCATGTCTACAATCCCAGCTCTTTTAGAATATAGTTGATATTGTCTGGCTAGCCATAAGCATCCACGTAGAAAGTCGATGTTCAAAGTGAAGGAATCAAATTATTTTTTATTCAACGGATTTCAGGATTGTTGGTCTAGAAGGTCAGCCTTATAGATGGGGGATTATTCGTCTCAACAAAGCCTTCATATCTATAGACGTTTTTCATGAGTCGTTAATCTGCAACTATTGAAAACACAAGAGCAAGGTTTTAACTTTGTTCCCAACCCCATGGATCATCATTCTATCTTTCAATTGAAGGTGAGTGAAGATCATGGATGAGAATACACCATATTCGCCCTGAATGCTTCGATGCTGTTGGATCCTACAAAGAAGCCGACCTTGAAATATAATTTGACAATAGATCTCGTGATAGAAAAGGACCTTTTGCACCGAAGCATTATTAGGGGTATAAAATAAAGGGAACTTTAAGTAAAGTATAGGAGAGAATAAACAATAATAACATTGTAAGGACCATTACAAAAAGGCCAAGTTCGAATAATTGTCTTTTCATCCTTGAAGAATATGTGTCAGAGACATGGAGGGAGGCGGTGATTTCATGGTGCCAATCTTTGCTACACTCACAAACACAAAGTGGTAGATCTGTGAGATTGCAAAACTGCATAAGGAAGGAACAGGACAGGACAGACAGATAGATCGATAGATTCAGACAGACAGATTGATAGATAGATAGATTCAGACAGACAGACAGATAGATACAGAGAGAGAGAGAGAGAGATGGATATGAGGGCTCTCATCCATGATCACACAGATTTCCTCCTCCACTTCTTCCAACTAGCAGTGTCTGCTGCATCGGCTTCTTCTTCTTCTGAATCATCGGCTGTGACGGCGATCGGGACAGGGCCACAGAAGAATGCTGCCCTTTCCCCAATCAGCGTTTCGATGTTGATGGCCATGGTGGCCTCTGGAGCAAAGGGTCCCACACTCCAGCAGATACTGTCGACAATTAACCTCCCTTCCTCGGATACCCTCCGAGAGTTCGCTTCTCAGGTTCATGCCGTTCTCCTTGCCGATGCCACGTCCTTGGGTGGGCCTCTTCTTGAATTTGTGAACTCTGTGTGGGTTCAGCAAACCCTCCCTCTTAACCCCTCCTTCAGTGAAGTCCTCCATAGCAATTATGGTGTAGCTGTACACCCTGCTGACTTCTTGAATCAGGTAAAACCTTGTTTACATTTGTCCATTCACTGCGCTTCAAATCTCTCTAATTCCACATTGCAATAGACATATTTCGTGGTCATGTCTCTCTAAGTCCATTGATTTATTTGACAAAGCTGCAAAATTGAAAACATGAGTTGTAGTCTGCCTAATGCTAAATCTATTTCTTAAGGAGTACTCTGAGAGACAGAAACAAGAAGATTCTGACTCTACCTTTTGCCTAATGTGAATAATGCTTTTGAAATGTGGGTTAATGTGAATTAATCTCGGTCTCCCTCATATACCATGATTGTGGCAGAGAGATTATGATTAGAGGATATAATAGGCTTTATATAAGCTTGAAGCTCGAATGTTAAATAAGGACCCCCTGTAAAGGTAGAGTCAGATATAGCTCATAAGGGTTGAAATATTATTTCTGTACTACGACATAGTGTTAGGGATGTCAATTCCTTTGAGTTTAAACAGCAATGCTGTGAGCTTCTTTTTTGGCTAACACAAATGATGTAGCTCACCATGATTTTCTATCGCCTTCTGTTACAATAATGCGGATACCAGTGCATATAAAGTTTTCAGTCTATAAGCATGGTTGTGATTCATCACATCACTACCATTTTCCATCAAGATAGTTGATGATTCTCAAGGCATTGCTGCTATCATTCAACGAAGATCCCTATTCGTTGGATTGCAGAATGATAGTGATATTGATTGGTGAATTTAAGTTGCAAAAAAAGAATAAAATCTTAAGAGGGTATTCAAAGGCACAAAAATGTTGGGACTCATAACTTGTAATGTGGAGGAAAAGAAGAAAGAATGATATCTGTTAAAAGCAATCATAAGTGCTCGTAATCCAGTTGAACTGTCTTTGCTGTGGCTTATAAGTGGAAATGAGAAATAGGAATAAGCATATTTTTTCTCAATTCTCATTGTAGAGTCTCACATTGTTAGATTAGAGACGTCAAAATTTCAGATGATTCATTCATTAATATTAGGCGGACATCCCCTAAAGGAAGTTTCTGGTATGATTTATCTCTCACAGATTAGAGTGTTAACTGTTGTGTCGGATCGCAAGATCAATATTTCCTTCTGGCCTATCATTCCATTATTTCCATGTGAGATGTCGGGTGTGGTTACCTTTATTTCAAGATTTTACAAGCACATAAAAATATTGCTCATGAAGATTCATCTTCATGTTGCATTACTTCAGAACAGTTGCATTTTAATACGATTAAAGATTCACAGATATAGAATCAGCTGATCAAATAAAATAATGACACAGAATATATAGCCAGAAACAAAAAGAAAGGGAAAAAACAAGACATGCTCTGGGATTCTATAGTAATATCTGTCACTGTATATTTATTTATTTATTTATTTATTTATTTATATATCAATAAATGTTTGATGGGATAGGTACATATAAAATTATACTATTACAATAAGCTGAAACTTGATTCAAACCTTTATTGGCAGTTCCAAGTCACAGATGAATGTTTTCTCATGTGTTTGTGTTGAGTACCTGTGAGATAATATTTAACTGTGACATGTGCAGCCTCAGATTTACTTTGGTTTTGTATTTTTTTGTTTTGGTGCAGGCTGAGAAGAGTAGAGGTGAGATTAATGCATGGGTGAAGCAGGAAACTAAGGGCAAAATTGATGAAATTCTTCCTGTGGGTGCATTAAATGAGAACACTAAATTGGTCCTTGCAAATGCCTTGTATTTCAAAGGAACATGGCAAAAGAAATTTGAAACTTCTCAAACAAAAGATGGGGATTTCCATCTCCTCAATGGTGAAACCATCAGTATTCCCATGATGACGACAAAGAAGAAACAAGAAATATCTTCGCACGATTCCTTTAAAGTGCTCCGACTACCATATAGCAATGGTCAAGATGCGAGATCTTTCTCTATGTATATCATACTTCCAAATGAAAAGGCTGGTCTTTTTGCGTTGGAGAAAGGTTTAACTGTAGATATCCTTGAAAAAACTCTAGTGAAGGGTGTTGAAATTGATGTGGGCTCATTTAAACTACCAAAGTTCAAAGTTTCAGCAGGATATGAGGTGCCAGATACTCTAAAAGAAATGGGTATGAAATTGCCATTTTCAGATGAAGCTGACTTTTCAGGCATGGTGGACTCATCCAATGGTGGTCAAGCACTGTCTATTAGCAATGTGTTTCACAAGACATTTATTGAAGTAAATGAGGAAGGCACGGAAGCTGCGGCCGCAACAGCCGTGGTCAGTATGCCTCGGTCTGCTGTTCGCCGCTCATCGGAAGATTTTATTGCTGATCACCCTTTCATGTTTGTATTGAAAGAAGATATCACTGGCATCATAGTGTTTATGGGGCATGTTGTGAACCCTCTTTCTACCAGTTAATTTAACACCATCTGATATTTTCAGGCATGTTCATGTGAAAGCCATCTGCGAAGGGACATAGTCATTCACAAGAAACTGGAAATGGTGAAAGTGCAACTATATGACTTTTTGCTTAACTCAATATAGATTAAAAATGCAGTCAAGAGAATTTACTAATGAAGAATAACTTGACTTGTATTACTTTCAATTACTGTAGTGTGCATGACCAGATTATTGTCTTGGTTGTTAGTTCTTGTTGTTGGTATTCTAATAGTCAAAAAGTGCCCTTGACCTTGTTGAATAAATGAACAAATTCTTGATATCTCTTTGAAAAATTTGGAGTTGGCTTCATATTGGAATCAATAACATATACTTGAATAACAAACACTATTCAAGTGTCCTCATCAGATCATATGAATTCTTATAATAACATTTTACTGTCTTGGTTGTTAGTTCTTGTTGTTGATATTCTAATAATCAAAAAGCGGCCTTGACCTTGTTGAATACATGAACAAATTCTTGATATCTCTTTGGAAAATTTGGAGTTGGTGTCACATTGGAATCAATGACATATACTTTAGTAACAAGCACGATTCAAGCGTCCTCATTAGATCGTATGAATTCTTTTAATGATATTTTGGAGATTGGTAGTGAAACTGGGGTCACACATTGCAACTAAAGGAACAAGTAGATCATTGCTCATTTTGAGATGACAAGAGGGGACTAACATCTAAAGCTTACTAGTGTTTGATCAAGAATAAGGAATAACACAAGGAATAATATCAAGAACTCAAGAATAAATATGGAAGCAAGCAATTAGGGATAGATAAGCTAGTTTGAAATGTAGATTTGACCTACAAGTCCTTATTATATCCTAATTCCCCATCATTGACACCAACATGTTTGTCAACGAGTTGCAAGATGTGAACGTGGAGGAATGCAAAAGTTTACATTGCAATATTAGGTTTAAGTAGGACATACATGATCAAAAGTGTGATTTTGATGGTAAAATGCAAATGTTTACATTGCAATATTAGATTTAAGTAAGACATAATCAAAAGTGTAATCCTGATGGTAAATGGACAGGCTTTTTTCATTTGTAAGTATATCAAATTGGTTATATCTTTGTTGAAATCAAAATGATGACATTAAAACGTGTAGAAATTGGTGTTAGGTTCTCTTTTTCAATGTCTCTGTAACAATTATTATTGTATGATTTCTTTACTATGATGAAATTCAATCGAGTTTTTGTTGTTGTTTAGAGCATTTTGGTTGGTCTGTATTTGGGTTCGATACCTCATAAACTATTCATATTTGAGCTACATTTTTTGCATGAATCGATTTGTCATAAATCTAGAATGTAGGCATTATTCTTTTTTTAACTTTCTATAGCCATCTATGACCCTTCTTCCAAATGGAAGCCTATCATGAAGCTATGGAGCTTGTTGGAAGGGTCGAGATGACCAATGTCCTCCAAGAAAATGTAAAGAGTAAAAGCATTAAACCTAACCATACATAAGGGATCACAAAATTGTGTAAGATAAACTTGATTTATTCATATATAAAATCTTGTATAGTCTCCCTATCTCCTTAAATCGTGTACATCTTGGAGAATTGCTACTCCACATTCTTGTCGGTGAGCCCAGTGCACATTGGACTCTTGGAAACTTTGCCAACATCTAAAGCTATTGAATTGTGAGTTCTACCCCTCCCCTCACCTTTTATTGTTTCCAAATTTTATTTTATTTTATTTTTTCTAACCATCACCTCCCCCTTATTTTTCCTAATTTGATCTTCTACCCCTCCCTTTACTTTTTCATTGCCACTCTAACTTTACCCCTACCTTTCCCTAACTCACGCCAAGTATATGAAACGATTTGGGTGCGCTTGAATCGTTCTTGGTGATCTTTTCACTTCATTCCCACTTTGTCAATTTACTCTACCCCTGTCTCGTTCACTAATTTCAATCTACCCCTTTCCCCCGTCCTTTTTTCCAGAATTACATTCATACCCCTCCCTCTTTTAGTAAATTTCTCGTACCCCTCCCCCTTTCATTCTTCTTAATCTCACTCTACCCTTTCCTCCTCCACTTTAATTTCCAATATACCCTCCAATTCTTCCTACCCCCCTCCTTTTTTCAAAGATCTCCATACATTCTAACGTATTTCACCATCCCTAACTCCCACCTCACACACTTCTCTCTTACCCTTCCTCTCTCTTCCTCTCTCACACTCCCCTACATGTTTTTCAAATAACCCCAAAAAATTTTCTATCCCACACCAAATATATCAAACCCCATATCTCCTACATCATCAAATTTGAACACACACACACACACACTATCTCCCTCCCTCTCTCTCTCTCTCTCTCTCTCTCTCTCTCTCTCTCTCATAGGTCATATTTGACCTCCGAAGACGATAATATAATCTATCTATCTATCTCTCTCTCTCTCTCTCTCTCTCACGCACACACACACACACACACATCCTTATCTTCCCTATATAAACCCCTCCAATTCTAAATGGTCTTGTGCACTGATGAGCTCCGTAGGAGCGAAACTAGTTTGCCACATCGACCATTTCTTTGTATTACTTTTTAAGTTTCTTAATATGAATTAGTCTTTGGTCTATTTCTCTCTCTCTAAACTTTGTACATATCTCTCTCTCTCTCTCTCTCTCTCTCTCTCTCTCTCTCTCTCTCTCTCTCTCTCTATAATTCTCACTCTTAATCTCACATTCACCCACCAATTGTATACCGTTCGCACTCCTTGTATTGACCTCACGGTCTAGAACTCACAATTCTTTGTGCATCTCTCTCTCTCTCTCTCTCTCTCTCTCTCTCTCTCTCTCTCTCTCTCTCTCTCTCTAATTCTCACTCTTAATCTCACATTCACCCACCGATTGTATACCGTTCGCACTCCTTGTATTGACCTCACGGTCTAGAACTCACAATGCATAGATATGAATGTATGCAGATGATCTAATTCTATAATTAGATAGACTATACTCATACTTGCTGGTTGCCTCTAAATCCATGTCTACCATCCCAGCTCTTTTAGAATATAGTTGATATTGTATGGCTAGCCATAAGCATCCACGTAGAAAGTCGATGTTCAAAGTGAAGGAATCAAATTATTTTTTATTCAACGGATTTCATGATTGTTGGTTTAGAAGGTGAACCTTATAGATGGGGGATTATTCGTCTCAACAAAGTCTTCATATCTATAGACGTTTTTCATGAGTCGTTAATTTGCAACTATTGAAAACACAAGAGCAAGGTTTTAACTTTGTTCCCAACCCCATGGATCATCATTCTATCTTTCAATTGAAGGTGAGTGAAGATCATGGATGAGAATACACCATATTCGCCCTGAATGCTTCGATGCTGTTGGATCCTACAAAGAAGCCGACCTTGAAATATAATTTGACAATAGATCTCGTGATAGAAAAGGACCTTTTGCACCGAAGCATTATTAGGGGTATAAAATAAAGGGAACTTTAAGTAAAGTATAGGAGAGAATAAACAATAATAACATTGTAAGGACCATTACAAAAAGGCCAAGTTCGAATAATTGTCTTTTCATCCTTGAAGAATATGTGTCAGAGACATGGAGGGAGGCGGTGATTTCATGGTGCCAATCTTTGCTACACTCACAAACACAAAGTGGTAGATCTGTGAGATTGCAAAACTGCATAAGGAAGGAACAGGACAGGACAGACAGATAGATCGATAGATTCAGACAGACAGATTGATAGATAGATAGATAGATAGATAGATAGATAGATAGATCGATAGATTCAGACAGACAGACAGATAGATAGATCGATAGATTCAGACAGACAGACAGATAGATACAGAGAGAGAGAGAGAGAGATGGATATGAGGGCTCTCATCCATGATCACACAGATTTCCTCCTCCACTTCTTCCAACTAGCAGTGTCTGCTGCATCGGCTTCTTCTTCTTCTTCTTCTTCTTCTTCTTCATCATCGGCTGTGACGGCGATAGCGACAGGGCCACAGAAGAATGCTGCCCTTTCCCCAATCAGCATTTCGATAGTGATGGCCATGGTGGCCTCTGGAGCAAAGGGTCCCACACTCCAGCAGATACTGTCGACAATTAACCTCCCTTCCTCGGATACCCTCCGAGAGTTCGCTTCTCAGGTTCATGCCGTTCTCCTTGCCGATGCCACGTCCTTGGGTGGGCCTCTTCTTGAATTTGTGAACTCTGTGTGGGTTCAGCAAACCCTCCCTCTTAACCCCTCCTTCAGTGAAGTCCTCCATAGCAATTATGGTGTAGCTGTACACCCTGCTGACTTCTTGAAACAGGTAAAACCTTGTTTACATTTGTCCATTCACAGCGCTTCAAATCTCTCTAATTCCACATTGCAATAGACATATATCGTGGTCATGTCTCGCTAAGTCCATTGATTTATTTGACAAAGCTGCAAAATTGAAAACATGAGTTGTAGTCTGCCTAATGCTAAATCTATTTCTTAAGGAGTACTCTGAGAGACAGAAACAAGAAGATTCTGACTCTACCTTTTGCCTAATGTGAATAGTGCTTTTGAAATGTGGGTTAATGTGAATTAATCTCGGTCTCCCTCATATACCATGATTGTGGCAGAGAGATTATGATTAGAGGATATAATAGGCTTTATATAAGCTTGAAGCTCGAATGTTAAATAAGGACCCCCTGTAAAGGTAGAGTCGGATATAGCTCATAAGGGTTGAAATATTATTTCTGTACTACGACATAGTGTTAGGGATGTCAATTCCTTTGAGTTTAAACAGCAATGCTGTGAGATTCTTTTTTGGCTAACACAAATGATGTAGCTCACCATGATTTTCTATCGCCTTCTGTTACAATAATGCGGATACCAGTGCATATAAAGTTTTTAGTCTATAAGCATGGTTGTGATTCATCACATCACTACCATTTTCCACCAAGATAGTTGATGATTCTCAAGGCATTGCTGCTATCATTCAATGAAGATCCCTATTTGTTGGATTGCAGAATGATAGTGATATTGATTGGTGAATTTAAGTTGCAAAAAAAGAATACATCCTCTTTTTTCTTAAGAGGGTATTCACAAAGGCACAAAAATGTTGGGACTCATAACTTGTAACGTGGAGGAAAAGAAGAAAGAATGATATCTGTTAAAAGCAATCATAAGCACTTGTAATCCAGTATAACTGTCTTTGCTGTGGCTTATAAGTGGAAATGAGAAATAGGAATAAGCATATTTTTTCTCAATTCTCATTGTAGAGTCTCACATTGTTAGATTAGAGACGCCAAAATTTCAGATGATTCATTCATTAATATTAGGTGGACATCCCCTAAATGAAGTTTCTGGTATGATTTATCTCTCACAGATTAGAGTGTTAACTGTTGTGTCGGATCGCAAGATCAACATTTCCTTCTGGCCTATCATTCCATTATTTCCATGTGAGATGTCGGGTGTCGTTACCTTTATTTCAAGATTTTACATGCACATAAAAATATTGCTCACGAAGATTCATCTTCATGTTGAATTACTTCAGAACAGTTGCATTTTAATACGATTAAAGATTCACAGATATAGAATCAGCTGATCAAATAAAATAATGACACAGAATATAGCCAGAAACAAAAAAAAAAAGGAAAAAACAAGACATGCTCTGGGATTCTATAGTAATATCTGTCACTATATATTTAGGGTTTTATTTATTTATTTATTTATTTATATATATATCAATAAATGTTTGATGGGATAGGTACATATAAAATTATACTATTACAATAAGCTGAAAACTTGATTCAAACCTTTATTGGCAGTTCCAAGTCACAGATTAATGTTTTCTCATGTGTTTGTGTTGAGTACCTGTGAGATAATATTTAACTGTGACATGTACAGCCTCAGATTACTTTGGTTTTGTATTTTTTTGTTTTGGTGCAGGCTGAGAAGAGTAGAGGTGAGATTAATGCATGGGTGAAGCAGGAAACTAAGGGCAAAATTGATGAAATCCTTCCTGTGGGTGCATTAAATGAGAACACTAAATTGGTCCTTGCAAATGCCTTGTATTTCAAAGGAACATGGCAAAAGAAATTTGAAACTTCTCAAACAAAAGATGGGGATTTCCATCTCCTCAATGGTGAAACCATCAGTATTCCCATGATGACGACAAAGAAGAAACAAGAAATATCTTCGCACGATTCCTTTAAAGTGCTCCGACTACCATATAGCAATGGTCAAGATGCGAGATCTTTCTCTATGTATATCATACTTCCAAATGAAAAGACTGGTCTTTTTGCGTTGGAGAAAGGTTTAACTGTAGATATCCTTGAAAAAACTCTAGTGAAGGGTGTTGAAATTGATGTGGGCTCATTTAAACTACCAAAGTTCAAAGTTTCAGCAGGATATGAGGTGCCAGATACTCTAAAAGAAATGGGTATGAAATTGCCATTTTCAGATGAAGCTGACTTTTCAGGCATGGTGGACTCATCCAATGGTGGTCAAGCACTGTCTATTAGCAATGTGTTTCACAAGACATTTATTGAAGTAAATGAGGAAGGCACGGAAGCTGCGGCCGCAACAGCCGTGGTCAGTATGCCTCGGTCTGCTGTTCGCCGCTCATCGGAAGATTTTATTGCTGATCACCCTTTCATGTTTGTATTGAAAGAAGATATCACTGGCATCATAGTGTTTATGGGGCATGTTGTGAACCCTCTTTCTACCAGTTAATTTAACACCATCTGATATTTTCAGGCATGTTCATGTGAAAGCCATCTGCGAAGGGACATAGTCATTCACAAGAAACTGGAAATGGTGAAAGTGCAACTATATGACTTTTTGCTTAACTCAATATAGATTAAAAATGCAGTCAAGAGAATTTACTAATGAAGAATAACTTGACTTGTATTACTTTCAATTACTGTAGTGTGCATGACCAGATTATTGTCTTGGTTGTTAGTTCTTGTTGTTGGTATTCTAATAGTCAAAAAGTGCCCTTGACCTTGTTGAATAAATGAACAAATTCTTGATATCTCTTTGAAAAATTTGGAGTTGGCTTCATATTGGAATCAATAACATATACTTGAATAACAAACACTATTCAAGTGTCCTCATCAGATCATATGAATTCTTATAATAACATTTTACTGTCTTGGTTGTTAGTTCTTGTTGTTGATATTCTAATAATCAAAAAGCGGCCTTGACCTTGTTGAATACATGAACAAATTCTTGATATCTCTTTGGAAAATTTGGAGTTGGTGTCACATTGGAATCAATGACATATACTTTAGTAACAAGCACAATTCAAGCGTCCTCATTAGATCGTATGAATTCTTTTAATGATATTTTGGAGATTGGTAGTGAAATTGGGGTCACACATTGTAACTAAAGGAACAAGTAGATCATTGCTCATTTTGAGATGACAAGAGGGAACTAACATCTAAAGCTTACTACTGTTTGATCAAGAATAAGGAATAACACAAGGAATAATATCAAGAACTCAAGAATAAATATGGAAGCAAGCAATTAGGGATAGATAAGCTAGTTTGAAATGTAGATTTGACCTACAAGTCCTTATTATATCCTAATTCCCCATCATTGACACAAACATGTTTGTCAACGAGTTGCAAGATGTGAACGTGGAGGAATGCAAAAGTTTACATTGCAATATTAGGTTTAAGTAGGACATACATGATCAAAAGTGTGATTTTGATGGTAAAATGCAAATGTTTACATTGCAATATTAGATTTAAGTAAGACATAATCAAAAGTGTAATCCTGATGGTAAATGGACAAGCTTTTTTCATTTGTAAGTATATCAAATTGGTTATATCTTTGTTGAAATCAAAATGATGACATTAAAACGTGTAGAAATTGGTGTTAGGTTCTCTTTTTCAATGTCTCTGTAACAATTATTATTGTATGATTTCTTTACTATGACGAAATTCAATCGAGTTTTTTTTGTTGTTTAGAGCATTTTGGTTTGTCTATATTTGGGTTCGATACCTCATAAACTATTCATATTTGAGCTACATTTTTTGCGTGAATCGATTTGTCATAAATCTAGAATGTAGGCATTATTCTTTTTTTAACTTTCTATAGCCATCTATGACCCTTCTTCCAAATGGGAGCCTATCATGAAGCTATGGAGCTTGTTGGAAGGGTCGAGATGACCAATGTCCTCCAAGAAAATGTAAAGAGTAAAAGCATTAAACCTAACCATACATAAGGGATCACAAAATTGTGTAAGATAAACTTGATTTATTCATATATAAATTCTTGTATAGTCTCCCTATCTCCTTAAATCGTGTACATCTTGGAGAATTGCTACTCCACATTCTTGTCGGTGAGCCCAGTGCACATTGGACTCTTGGAAACTTTGCCAACACTAAAGCTATTGAAAATTAAAAAAAAGTCAAGCAAGAGATATATGTGAATCAATGTAAGTTATCTATATCACATACCTTACGATACATGCAAAGGGATGACATTGGGCAATATTGTGTAACTCATATTATTTTTGTCATTGCATGCATTGTAACCTTTGAGCAAAGAATATATTTGTGTTAAGGTTAATAACATTGGATGTTAATGTGGAAATCTCATTTTGGACAATGTGCCAAATGATATGCTATTTGAGGAACAATCCCCCAAGCCAAAAATAGTGGATAACAGTCTTGTTCCTAAATAGATTGTATAAAGAAGAAGGTGTGGAGGGGAAATTACCAAACGTTATTTGGTGTATACAAGTGTCCGTAGAGGCCTTTCAATTGGAACACACCATATTGACTTAAGTAAGATTTTACTAAGATTATTACTAGAGCATAATTTGATGTTTAGAATCAAACTACGACAAGGAAATATTGTTTTGTTTCAAGGTTAAGGTCTTGTATTTTTTTCCCTATCTTAAGTGGACCAATCGCAACTCACAAATAATGGGAGAGAACATTGAAATAAAAACACCATCACGTCGCTTGGGTCCTTGTGTTCATGGAAGGATCATTGTTCCAACACCTTGCAAGTGCAATATGCCACCTCTTCACGTGCCACTCTGAGAAGCATTATATTAAGGTGAACTTCAAGTTTATTTGTTATACTAACATGATGTTAGCCAGTAAGGCTCAACGATCACCTCTTCTGAGTTTGCATTAGACCACATATGGGCGGTAACCATTAGTCTCCTTGACCCATTTTGTAGTCAAGTCACATGTAGAGTTGGTATTGGGTTTGATGGGCGAATGAACTATAATTTCAAGAACACATTGCAATATTGAAAGAATGTTGTCAATCTATAATACATTGACGCCTACCCAATGGCTCTTTGCATATAAAACGAACATAAATAGCTACATACAAACACACACACATACATAATTTTTAAAATAGTTAAATTAAACATTGTAAAAAATAAATAAAAAAATTATCTGTTTGTTTCCTCACAACGTTGTGTTTGACGACGTAAAACATCACCAAATTTCCATTGCTAACCACAACATTTAGCAAGGAACAAGTCCAATGACAAACTAAGAAAGGACGTAGAATCATGTTTCCACATCAACAATTGCTCTATTTGTTGTAATGGATGTTGCTAGACATACAATATGAACTAGGGATTTTGTTTTGACACGATGTCATTTGGAAGCTTGTGCCTAGCTCGTGGAGCTAAACAACATATGTCAGGACCAAATTCAATGAATCCTTACCATAGATGGTTTTCAAACAAGCAATAAAAGGAGCCATCTTTAAAAAGTTGTCTACTATTAAAAGGAAGACCCATGATGAAGTCTATCGAAAGAGAAAATCATGGTTGGGTTGGAATTGGAAGTAGTTGAAAGCACCCATAGGGATGGTGATGATGAGAGACCTTTATCACACACTTGTGTTGTAGGGACAATACTACTTCTAAGAAAAGAATGTGGGAGGAAGCAGGACATCGTGATAATCTGGGATGGCGCCTAGAGCCATCATATACCACAATATTCACTCTTTCAATGTATTGAATTTGAAAGTAAACCGAATCCGAAAATATAACAAAATACGAAATCACAAGCATTGGTTTCCAACGAAAAGGGATTGGTCAAATAAGGACAGAGAAGGATAGGGACCTTGGTGAAAGCTTCCTTCACGAACTCAAATGCTTAACGAGCCTCTAGAGTCCACTAAAATTGTCAATCCTTGCGAGATAGAGGTATCAACGTTGCAAATGGATTGTGGTAGAAATTACAAAACTAATAAAAATTTGCATTTCCATTATTTGAGTTGGGACAACATCACATGTATGGAAAGCCACAACTTTTCATTCATCCATCGTGATTTGGAAGAAATTACATTGCCAAGGAACTCCACTAAGGGACAATCAAGCTAACATTTCTCTAATCTAGGATAAAGCCCATTCGGCGGAGTTGGGTGAGTACGAGGTGGATGTGATCAATGTGTTTTGCCGAGAACCGTGGAAAAACAAGAATTTTGTCCAAATAGACGACAATCAATTGGTTCATGTAGTCCCCAAAGATGTCGTTCATCATGTACTGAAAAATAGTAGGAGCATTTGTGAGTCCAAACGACATAGCCATAATGTTGAGAAGCCCATGGGCCATAACATATTCAGAATGCTATGATGTGAACCAAATTGTAGGCCTTGTAAAGATAAATTTTGGAGCAGATTTCTTGATCCAAAGGCACATCTACACCCAATGGTACCAATTTTGAAGAGCCACAAGATTTCATCTTTCTTCTTGACAACTAGGATACAAGCCCTAACAAGAGACTTGCCATGGTTGTTCGTTGCCAATTGTTGTCAATATAACTCTTGAGGGCCTTGAGCTCCAACTCGTGAGGGCTATAGATTGGCTTGAAAGGATGCAAAGCATGAGGCACTAGATAAATGCCACTAATCACAAAAACAATGCTCAGGAGTTCAATCAAGATTCTTCCTTTTAAACACATGCTCAAAGTCTTCCTTTTAAACACATGTTTAGGAGTGGCAAGTGGGCCTACCATTGGTGCAACATTTGGCCCAACTTGGAAACAATGTCGTGCTTGTGAAATTTGTAAGTGCAGTCGACATGCTTATATATGTGTTTTTGCACGTTTATACTTGAAGGGATGTGTGCATGCCGATATGCATTTGTGCATTTTTATTTATAGATGTGAGTTAGTGTGTGTGAGATATGATGTATTTGTGCATATATATGTGTGCAAAAATTTGTATTTCCATGTGTTTATATTTGCTTGTGTAGCCCTAATCCAAGTGTGTAGTATAGGCTTTATAGTTCATAGGAGAGAAGGGTAGACTTTAGGAAATAGGTGGTGTATAGGTATATTTTATTGTGATTGAGGGGTATTTGGGGAACATAAAGCCCCCCTCCCTTTTTGTACATTAGTAGTTTAGAGCCATTGGGATAAGAGGTAAAGGGGAAGAAAAAAAATTGTTTAGCCTAGGGTCAGGGGAAGTGTCAGTGTTATCGTCTACTACATGTAACAATGTGGCCTACAACAACAACAATGCTGCAATAACACTTGTTGGCAGTTGCTACTCCCCTATTCCTTCCTTTCTCACTCTTTGTCGAGTTGTATAGTGTTGAGTTCACATGATAAAACTCTTTGGGTTCTATCATGTTAAGCTCTTACACAAGAGAATGGCTTGACTTTTGTTTTGTGGGGCCTGGGCTCCACATGATAGAACTCTTTGGTCTATCATTTCGTGGTCAATACTAAACTCTAGACTTAAGTTGAGTGTTGTCATCCAATGACAAGGCAAATTGCTCTCCGAGATCCAAATATGTGGGTTCAACTTTGATCACTCGGCAAAATTTTTGGTAGGCCTAGTTGCTTGGTTTTGTTGAAACTTGGGCATTTGCTTGTTAAATTTGAAGACCACTAGGTTGCGGATATAATGAGATTATCATTGAAGCTTTATTTTTTAATTAAGCGGATGTATTGGTAGTACATCTAGAACCATCCATTTTGGTTTCGAGTTGGTTTGGAGACAATTTAGATAGTTTCATCTGTGTGACCAAAAGGTACGGATCCTTATTTCGCCAATGTTTGCCACTCTGAATACGTTGAGAAAAGGGAAGTGGCAAGTGGAGAGATGATTCCCTTGGGTTTACATAGAATGAGCGACACCACAAGTTCCATGAGGACACAAAGGTGTTCGTTCTCCTTGAGGAGAGCCTAACCGAGAACTTTTCCCTGTCGAGCCTATGGAACCGACTCCTTGACAACAACAACTATAAGGAGAAACACTGTTACACTTCCCCCGACGGGTCGTTCCTTAAAAAGAAGAAGAAGAAGAAGAAGAAGATAAAACATGAGATTACAAGGTAAACTTGAAAAGACAAGTATGAATTACGATATCGCATATCAAATAGGGCTACATGGATGGCATTGAGCCGAGCCGAAACACGACGAAAAAGGTTGTGTTGAATCATAAGAGTGTGAAAGCGCATACATGTAACGTATTAGAGAGGCGAGAGAGGGAGGATGCAACGAAGATAAGGAAGGAAGCTGTGCATGTGCTCGTAAAGTGAGGAGGAGATGTTAGGCAAGCGAAGAAGGCTTTTGACAAACTTAGTTTGCTTGGCTAAGAGTGGTAAATGTTATGTTGAGTGTAATGGTAATGGTAATGGTAATGGTAGGTACCTCCTCCTCCTCCTCCTCCTCCTCCTTCTTCTTCTTCTTCTTCTTCTTCTTTGTGTAGTAGTAGTATAAAGTAAGTATGTGTTGGATTTGGAAGGAATGTCTTCCTTTTTTGTGTATGTATGTATGTATGTATGTATGTATGTATTGGATTGGATTCATAAAACCGCGTCTTAGTTTGACTATCTCCCCCCCCCCCCCCCGAAAATAAAAAATAAAAAATAAAAAATAAAAAATAAAATCAAAGTTCAAACAGAGCAAAAAAACAGGGCAAAAAACAGAGGAGAAAAACAGAGCAAAAAAAGAACAGGGCAGAAAAACAGAGCACAAAACATAAAGAGAGGAAAAAACAGGAGGCAAAAAACAGAGCAAAAAGAAAAACAGAGGAAAAACAGAACACAAACTCAAATTCTCTCCATCTCTCACTGTCTCTGTCTCTCTGTCTCTCAGCCTTCAGCCAGAAGACCAAAGACCAAGAGAACACACAGAGAACACAGAGAGAACAGAGAGAGAGAGAGAACAGAGAGAGAGAGAACAGAGAGAACAGAGAGATGTCTGCACCTTCTCCATCGCCTCCATCGCCTCCTGCCGCCGTTCCTTCTCCTTCTTCTTCTTCTCCTCCTCCGCCGCCGCCTCTCCAGTCTCCGCCTGCACCTCCTCCCACCTCGCCATCGCCATCGCCATCGCCTCCACCACCAGTCGTTCAACCCCCCACTACTACTCCTCCTCCTCCTTCAGATCCTCCTTCATCGCCGCCCCCAACTGCTTCTCCTCCTCCTCCTGATGCTGTTCTTCCTCCCACAGTAACCCCACCTCCTCCTTCCTCTCCTTCTCCCATCGATTCCTCGCCTCCTCCTCCTCCTCCTCCTCCCTCCGATCCTTCTTCCCCTCCGCCCACACAGTCTCCTCCTCCTCCTCCTCTTTCAACTCCATCTCCACCTAATGCTCCTAATGCTCCTAATGCTCCTAATGCCCCTTCTCCTCCTTCTTCTTCTTCTCCTTCTTCTTCCCCCCCTCCACCTTCTCCTCCTCCTCCCTCCAAAACCTCTCCTCCATCGCCCATAACTCCTCCTCCTCCCACCACCACCACCACCACTGCAGCCTCTCCTCCCCCTCCTCCCCCCTCCTCTCCTGCCATTACCTCCTCCTCCTCCTCTTCCTCCTCCTCATTTCCTCCCCCTCCCCCTCCTT
>NW_028230735.1:0-37379 GCF_043228905.1 Azolla caroliniana
ATCAGAGATTTTAGATGAAATGGAAAAGAATCACGATAGTGAAGACTAGAGATATTCATTATTGTTATATCTCCTCTCTACAGTAATTTCTATATCTAGATTAGTGCTAATCATACTATTGTTGTCTTTTTCACCCCTTGGAAACTTGTTTTGAATTATTGGCTCTTATACATGATCTACTCTTTGTATCCCACCTATGCCTCTATATTGCATCTGCAAGATTTTTCTAACCTTTATAAAGAACGAACTATCCGCCCTGACGCTTGAAACACACATATAATGTCATTAAGACATGCACTTCCTGTGTAATTTTGCACTATTAATATTAACCTTCATAGAAAGCCTGATACAGTGGTGACTACAATTCAGATGAACTATTTGCAAAGTGCTCCCATAGACTTCTTACACAAATATAACTTTCAGATCTTAGAAATATTCATATTCAGCCTTATAAAACATGATACAGATACAGAAGTCACTAATATCCATGGGGTGTACTCGGAGTGTGCTGCCATGGGCTTCTTACTCAAATCAGACACTCAGAGAACCATCAACCCAAATTCTACGCATATCCAAAATTTCATAAAGATATGAGAAAAACAACCTCAGTCATACAAAAGCATTATACAAGTCAGCTAGGATTTTTTACATCGTCAATTCACTTTCAAACAACTTTAGATTTCCCTGTTGGGAACTGTTCCATGCTGATACTAGCAGATCAAATTCAAGAGTAAAAATACTTAAATGATTTTGCAGCATTAGATCACAGATGCTGGTTCTGAAAAAATAACTACACACATTCCACTCATCTAATCTTATTTTCAAGGACAAGATTAGCAATTACACATGGTACAATGTATTTCATTCACATGAAGCCATTAAGCTCATGCAACATATAGGACTTCAAAGAATACCATCAAGGTAACATGCTGTACGGCAGTATC
This sequence comes from Azolla caroliniana, assembly GCF_043228905.1. Taxonomy (NCBI): domain Eukaryota; kingdom Viridiplantae; phylum Streptophyta; class Polypodiopsida; order Salviniales; family Salviniaceae; genus Azolla; species Azolla caroliniana. Next base: position 945 of record NW_028230735.1, read on the forward strand.
ATTAAATGATTGCGATAAGAGAAAACTTGCACGTGGTAAGCACATGAAATCCAGCCTCATCATCTCCCTTGATATCGTGGTGTTTGACCAGGAGGAGGATACTGCGATAAGTTCATAGGAGGTTGTGCACCAAGCAGACTGTCTGAACGGTTGACGCCGACAATGTGGTCACGTGGTGGATTAGGAATGAGAGAATGATAGTTTGATGAGTATTGTGGAACTGTAATTGGCCAATCTCCACCACGATGTGAAAGGCTTTGATTCTGCTGTGGTAACACACTTCCAGCATTGTAATGGCTTCTGTAACCATCCACTTGCCCTCTGTACATGTCCCCGATTGGCAGTTCCAAATAATTATCGTTACAGCTTAAGGTTCCTCTCCTTTCAGGTACAACCTTAGTAGATAGTCCACTAATTGGATCATACTCGTGGCCATAATGTCCTCTCAGATACACATCATCCCTTCTACCAGACCTTCGTGAAGGATTTTCAATACCTCTTCTCTGTCCATCAATTGACTGGGCATTGAATGTCTCATGCCTCATCGCATCCTGATCAAAATAGCTCAAGTTGACTGGCTCCAGAACCTCGTGGGAATATCTTCGGCCAGGTGAAATTTGTCTACGACTTTTTCTTCCGGTGGTTTTCATATAATCTCTATCTTGATCAATCTGTGCATCTCTGCTCGAGTACATGTCAAGGTCCACTACAGAACTCAAGTTATGCCGATGCGATCTCTCAGGTGATGATATCTTTCTAAACTTGGTAAAGTCTGAGATACACCTATCTTCCCTTTCAGACCTGTCTGCAGTCCACCTCCTAGTTTCATGTCTGCCATGCCTATTGGGTGATATTCTTCCACACAATACACCATCGTTTTTGGGCTGATGCCTTACAGATGATTTCCTGTCAAAATTTGGCAGCAAGCCCTGGTTTGAGCTACCTTCCCTGTCAAGCCTATCACTTGACTTCCTTCCCTCCAAGGAAATATCATGCCTAGAGTTTAAACTCAGTCTTGCTTTCTCTGTTGGCTCCTGCCAAGAACTCAGCCTCTTACCATCAACCTTTCTAGCATGAAGATCCTCCTCTTCAGATGCCTTCTGCTTAGATGATTCTTCTTTCCTATTTTCTTTGGAAAGGCAAATCATATGCGTAACTTCTTGACCTGCAATTGGTAGGTGTTCAACTGTTTTTCTTATCTCTGGCAATGACAACTTGTCTGAGGCATCGTTAGAGATAGGCTTGTTCATTGATGTCACTTTGAATTTCAGAGTGTCTTTATTAGCAACGTCATCAAGATTACCTGGTAGAAGAAATTTGGTACCAACTTTCTGTGTGTCCATCAACTTAGAAGATGAGGTTCTTCCAATAACATTGAACGTCAGTGCTTCTCCATTAGCTACAGCATTTGAATCACTTCGTCGGTGAAATTTACTATCCACTCTGTTCATGTCCTTTACCTTAGACAAACTTCTACGACTTATCTTCTGAGAATTTTCTTGTGCAGCATGCAAATTGGTGAATGTTTTGCTTTTTTCGTCCGAAACACTTTCCACTATCTTCCCTCCCGTTTTATTCTTCTTCTCTATTAAGAAATCTGGAATTGATAAGGGAGAACGAGGCTGTTGGCGTGGTATGGAAGGCATCCCAATAAACCGTGTATCTGATTCTGTTGAGATGTGACCTTTCTCCAAAGCTACTTGACGGTGTCTGGATACCCAATCAGGTCTACTCCACAAATACAGGGGTGGGGCAACAGCATTCCAATCAGTCAACGGGTTTTCATCAACATCTATAGAGCCAGGCAAATAGAATGACTGCAAGCAACAATTTGGATCAGTTGGTTTCATTAGAAATATGACATTGTGTGAACAAAACCTGATACAAATTATTGTCTTTGAGCTAACCTTTCCTTGTAAGAGGTCAGGGTCTTCCCATACCAAGTCATATTTCTCAGGTTTCCGATCCAGCCTGCAAAGTGACTATATAGCATTGTAGTAAAACCATATTATGTGTGATGGGTCATTATAAAAAAATGAGGGTTTAGGGTTTAGAATTGTAAGCCCTATTATTCAATAACCATGAATACTTGTGGCAAACATGTATAATTGCATTCAAGAAACATCATTGAAAAGTAGCTTGGAACTTTTAATCATTACAAGAAATGATTGTACCTCCAAGGGCATCAGACAGCTACTGCATAGGTAACATAATGCAAAATTTTCATGAACTAAAGAAAACTTTGCCAAAATGATTTATTTTCCAATACCAGAATAGAAATCTGCATCTGGTAAATGAAATTTCACCTTGCTTCCTAGACACCTATTGTGTCCATTTTGCGGCTATATTGGAGTCTAAAAGTACTTATAACTTGGATAGTAAGGGTTATGAGGAGGTCCAAACAACAAGATCCATTTGTGTATGGGAAGAAATTTCCACTTAACAGAAATTGGATGTACCTTTCAGTTTCCTTGGGAACAATGAATACCAGAAGCTTTGGTTTAAACTTCAACGCGTGATTTATAAATTGGTTCGCAAGTGCTCCTCTTACTCCAAAAGGAGGATTCAATCCCATTATCTGCAATATATTTAAAAAACTACTAAGCATTAAGCAGAAAGCTAGCACTAGTTCATCATTATTGCTCATAAGGAGAACTCACAAGCCTGCTTCCATCAATCAAGTCCTCTGGCTTCACTTTAAACCAATCCTTCTTTGTGAAATTGAAGTCATTCTGCAACTTTAGTTTGTAAGTGGGCAACTTGCCATGGTGTAAATGTTAGATTGTCATCTCTAATTCCATTATTCTCTAAGTTTTTGTTTAACTCCATATTTCATGAAACCTCATTTTTAACTACACAACTATTAGGAGTAATTATGAAACCAAGAACACAGCATTGCATTTAAGCAAATCACATAACATTTACATATTAAAATTTAATGAGTACATGTAAAGCCTATAACTTTGTTGCTAGTAAAGAGGAATCAACATCATAAAAATAGTCTTTCAGGAATAGAAAGAGAAAAAAGTGAAATCATTAACAGAACTATTAGAGACATGTACACACCCCATGACTAAGTGAAGTAACTAATGAGGATGAAATGAAGAGCTTGGAAAGCAAACCGCACCATGGAATAGGTGGGTCAATCTTAGGACAAACTTACTTTCGTCTGAATGGCATCAAAGTTTTTATATTTGCAAATTTTCCCAGATTCTTCCAGTTTTTCCTTCATAAGTAATGAGAATTCATTTGATCCACAGCAAAAGTCAACCACCTACAGAATAAAAAAGAATTCAAGAACTTCTAGCATAAAATTGAAATAAACCAGGATAATTAACAGTACAGTATGTAATGGATAAAAAGAGACAATTTGCACTCTTCTGCAATTGCCTTGAACACTTCCCAAAAGAAAAATATCATCATGTACAGTGTACCATTGTACTTAATCATCTTTTGTAATGTATAAGTGTTCTTGCAAGGAAACTGTGACATAACAAAGACCTACACATATATCAGATTCTCAGTTCTTTTGTATTCTCAATTCAAGTTACAAATTGTGACATAACAAAGATCTTTTGTATTCTCAGTTCAAACTACAGATCAGATTTATATTTTGCAACCCTGTTAAGAATGAACTGTATAAAGAAGATCTTTAAGTGGAGAACTAGCAAATAGTAGCTCAGTTCAGAAAGATAAGATAATGCTTTACCATATCACCTTCATCAACATATGCATGTAGCCTGTCAGCAATCTGTAAATATAAGATACAAAATCACCCAAGGAATTTTTGAAGTGCATTAGATTTCGGTCTGAAGACACAGATTAGAGCAAATCAAGAAATCCCACTAAATATGTAGTAAGTTTTTACATTCATTCTGTCATAATTTTGCACAGGCAATTAAACAAATGATAATGTATAACACACATTGATGAAGAAAGCATGAAACTGCAAACAGAAAAATATTAAAAATATACATATTACACCAAGACACACATTCGAACTCAAATTTAATTTAGTTAACTTTACACTTAGTAGACCACAAACAATTCAATCGCACTTTAAGTACATTATCACATGCAGAGAGTGCATATATTTACAAGGGCACCAGCACAAATTAAGAATGGAAAAATACCAGGCACATGGCCAAATGCTAATATACTAAATACACTGAAATACCAACAATGTATGAACGCGGATGAAAAAGGCATGAATCTGCAGAGAACGAAATAATGCAAACCTGTTCAAGTTTGTCAGTTTTTGTAAAGTGTCGACCATAGGAAGTATACCTTGCTCCGTAAAGAAATGGGGACAGATAAACTCTCAAATCATTCTGCTCATTCACAAGAAAAACGAAATCAACAAGAATACGAAATAATCTCTTAGCTTTTTTCATAACCATGACCATGCAATTCACCAAACAATTTTATTGAATGAACAGAAGCAACAAATAGCATATCTGAAAGTCAGCCACCAAAAATGTTCACTAAATGGTATTTTATGAAGCTTTCAACATGTTTCTCAGCTATTATTTTTATTGGGTTTGGTTTAGATGTATAATAGAAGGAATCGGGGAATTCAATTCAAGTAACAGTCCTATTGACATCCTCAAGCTAATGGAATTTTTGCATCATTCACGATGTTATTTAATATTTCTAGCATTGTCAGTTTAGTGCAATCATTATCTCTAGAAGTTATCCACCTTACAAACTTTGAATGGTATACTCTTTAAACCATACCCTGCAACATTCCAGATATTTGATGAAGTGAGGAGAGCATTTCATTTTTGCATCCTCTATGCTACCACCATTCTCAAGGATCTCTAAAGCTTTGCGCATACCCTGCAACAAACGAATACCAGAACATTTGTGGAGTTAGGAGCTTATTGATGTGGTGGCATCAAATAAAGCTGGAAGTTACCTTGGTTATGGACTCGATTTTGACCAAAGAATATTTTCTATCAGCATTTTGAGAGTTTAAACGCCTATAGTTGATAGGCACTTCATACTTATTTAGAACACTCTCAATTGTCACCACAGCTTTTGCTTTTCCAATGATGCTATCCACCCTATTTAAAATAAACTATTAGCTAGGGCACATGGAGTCTTGACTAGAACTACAGTTTATATAGTTTTTTACGTACACACTCTGTATTTCACTGCCGATTATAATTGATTTTCGGAAAGTGGGTGGTTTTCTTTTTCGCAGATGCTGATGCAAAGTTGCCTCATTTGTAGATTTACAAGAACCATCTAATCCAGTTTTACTTTTTCTTTGCATTGCGCTTACACCAGATTCATGTAAATTGTCATCTTGATTTGTAGGGAAACCTAGTCCTTTTAACACAAAAACAGTTTGTGGTCCCTTCATCAGTTTCTTCTCTGCTGAAGTAGCATCACCCTCTGATGTCTTTGATACTTTCCTTTCAACTGTGGGCTTCAAGTTATCTTGACTTCTCTTCAGTGAAACTATCTTGCTCAGTTTTACTTCGGTCTCCAGCTGCTCTAATTTATTTTTTCCTAGTGTTCTTTTAGGTGTGGACTTGTAGCTTGCAGGAAATTTCACATGAGATCTTTCAGGCGTACCAAGTGTAGAAATTATAGGGTGCCGGCTGTCAAATATATAAAATCCAAAATATAGAACCAAAAGATATAAAGTCAGAGATAATCAAAGCTTCAAAAGCTTTCCATGCAGGGATCTTCTTACAATGATGCCTTACGATCTCTCTTAATAATTACATAACTGAATTCACATCATAATCAGAAGTGCACAACCGAATGGGAATGAGAAAAATGGGGCCCACAAATAGTGACAAGGTTCCACGACACAATCAACTGTTGACAAATGAGATAATTACAGCAAAGGGTATAACTATAAATCAGATAGTGACAATGCTTTATATTAGGACTACTCGATTTTGTTAAATGAACTGTTTAGTCTGTTTTGTCAATAGAGCTTGGAATATGTGTGGTATATGCTTATCTTACTAAAAGACAACTTTAAAAAACATGAATGCTTACTTGCAATATATAAGAATTCTATTAAGCAAAAGGCCATCCCAAGCTCTTGTAGGCTCATCTTCTCCTCTTTCATCATCACTTTCATTATCAAATAGAATTGAACTGCAAAACATAGCATGACAGTCAAAATAGAACATTATCATGCCAGTAGATTATTTATAGACTATAATATTTATTAAAAACTTACGAAGGCAGACATGCACGATGCCAAACCCTTGGGCATCTTCGGCAAATGCCAAATTGTAAGTCTCTCTCTTCCTTCTCCCCTATTCCACATTTCCAACACATATGCATGGAGCAACTAAACCCTTCTCCTTTTTTTATGGATTCAGCCAGAGCAATTTGTTCACTTTTATCATGATCTCGTAGAGTAATTTCAGCAATGCACATAGGATGGTAAAAACGACCACACATAGCAGTTTCACAAAGAAATACCTGCAAAAGGTAGTCCACTCTCATCTTTAATTTTAGATATAAAGATGTATTTAAACATATCTTTAAAGACTGGATTAAATTATTTGAATACAATAAAAAGACTCTAGTGTGGCTGAAATGTGAATGAGATGGCTATCCTTATAGAAATATCAATATTGTTAACTTTCTGAAGCTGTGAACTCCCATACAATGATCCCTCATAAAGGAGTTCTTGATCACCTTTGAAAGAACGATACCTCTTGAGCAGCACCAATGGTCTCATGAGAGCATCCAAGTTCCCCACATGCATTGCATTGATGTACTTTTGCTTCACAATTTGGACAGTAGAATTTATCCATCCTCTATAAAGTAAAGGAGACGTTACTATTTTTTTTCCAAACAAAAAGAAACACTGCCAACACACAACATTCTTCTGATAATTCAAGATGTAAGATGGCATGCCAATAACTCCTTACAAACCTGAACTTTAGATTTGCTAAAACCCAATGTTGAGCAACTAACATCTTCAGCTCCTTGAGCATCTTTGTGCACATGGAATGACCTCATACATGGACCATCACAGCTGCAGTCCACCAAAAAAAGGAAGATAAAAAATAGCTTTAAAGTAAGATATCACATCTGGTATTTCTAGCCAGTAAAGAGGGGAATGCAAGCATAGATGCACATTCATGCATTTTACCTAGTAACTTCACCACCATTATCACAAATACAGCAAACAGTTTCAGAAAGATCCCCAGTTTGATCTACATCTACATCTTCTCCATTTCCATTTTGATCTACATCCGCATCTTCTCCATTTCCAGTCTGATATACATCTGCATCTTCTCCAAAAGTATCCATTTCCTCATCAGACTCTTCTACAGCTTCCCCAAAACCACCAATTTCCTCATCAGACTGTAGACATCCCATTTCCAACTTGCATTTTTTGTCCTTGTGATATACCATACCTTCATTATTTCCACCAGAAGTAAACACCTGATTTCTTCTACTTTGCTGATCATCATGGTGACAAAAAATGAAACAATAAAACAAGCAAAGAATTAAGCAAGATCATTTAGAATGTTGGAAACATGGTAGCAGCAAATAGATTACAGCAAGAAGATAAATCAACTAGATCAAAATGTAGACCCCTTAAGTACATATGTCAGAACAATACCGGGAAAATTTTGTAGAATCAATGTGAGATGCAGAATGAGACCAGGATTCAAAATCTGATGAATCAGTTTGTCGTGGAGAAAGAATGGGAAAAGAAGAGTTCGCAGTGTTTATCATGCAGATAAACTATCTACTGGACCAATAGGCCACCCCTGTGTCTGATCCTAGTCTCTGATAGACAGGTGCTGAATCATGTAGTGGGGACCATAGAATGAAAAAAAGCTATATTAGAGGCCAAAATGGCCAATAAGACCGAAGAAGAGATTACATCTTAAAATGCTGACTTGTTTTTGAGAGTTACAAACCTAAATAAATATAACTAAATATAGGCTCCCAAAGAATGTAGTTATCTAAACAGTTGAGATCTTTTAGATAGATAGGAACTCCTACCATTGAGAAATCTCCAACATGGGACAGTCCAAAATGAGATGACAAGGGCTATCTCCAAAAATCCATAAGGGCTTATGGGAGCTAACAATATTTACAATTCTATGCAATGCAAAAGTTACATGAATTATTTGGAGAAAGACCCCAGCTCACTACAATTATTAATATTCAAATAAACACATTTTACCAATCCAACCAACATATTCTTTCACTGCTGCTTCCACAAATCCAACTCTTGGTTTTGCCTCTCTTCATCTCAAATACTGCCGTTTTAATGCATTTATTTTAAACACATTACTTGATATAAGATCGAAAATACAGACCTCATTTGTAGCTGGCATTAATGCCTTTGTCGACAATCCTAGATCAATAGACCGCAGCACCTGAGTACTCACAATATTGGTAAAATATGGATATACTTTAAATATCAAATAAAGATGAAATTGGTTAACTACCGTGGAGGTAGCCAAGCGCCTATTTGAAGAGATAAGATGTTGTATGACGGGCAAATGTGAAAGCAACTCATCGCGGCTCAGTTCCATTTCCAAAGAACTGCCAATCAAACCATATCTTAGCTATGTATATGACAAATTTTACTTTAGATTAATCAGATGGAAATATCCAGGTAGATGCATTAACCATATAGACACTTACGGGAACAATTCTTGCACATGCTCCCAAGCACCTTTATCCGAAGCATCAGGGTAGACAAGAGCAAAATTGAGGAAGTGAGCAACAATTAATATGCTTTGAATCGTTTCCTCATAGCTCTTACAAGGTTTTAGCAACGTGATCCTGAAATAAAATTAACATGCCTCAATGACATCCGAAATATGATCTCTGCAAGTAAAAACTTGAAGCTAGGCTTATGAGAATATGGTCGTTTAACATAGCATGTCTATCAATAGGCTTACCAGAAATGGCCTTCTCATAGCATGTTTCTCAATCAACTTATTAGCATTGGTCATTCAACATAGCATGTCTTCATCACACTAGTAATATAGTCTTTCAAAAATAATGAGAAAGGGCCATCGTAAAATAAAATGAGAATAACAAAAGATAAAAGATAAAAGATAAATGTCTTTCTGCGCTAGTTTTGAAAACTAAATGGAACTCAAATCACTGCCCTCTAAAAATAATCATGATGGATGATCCAATATTGAAATGTCCTAGCAAGACGGTGTCCCTGCTGCCATGTGATGATGGCTTTGATTGTATGAAGACATGTACATTCCAGCTGTGATCCCAGGATAGTGTTGTCATTACTTGTCTGTGAATCCAACTTAGCTGGGATCTTTGCTTGTGGAGTGTCCTTAGTAGTATCCATGCCAAGACAAAGTTCCCTGCTTTGGTGGATGGGTGAGTATTGAGCACTTCCTCTCCTCATGTCTACAAACATCCCAACCAAAATGAATTCATGGCTCAGCAGTCAAGCCCAATATAGTTATTTCTCTTTGTAGTTGACGCCACTGATGCCAACTGGAGCCATAACTCTAATGTGCATATTTTCACAGACCATCATCACACAGCATCAAAGATACCCTCTTCATCCTAACAATCTTTTCATACAATATTACCCCAATATGTTAGCCGGTCGGCTACCCGGAGTCGGACAAATGTGAAAAGGAATCGGAGTTGGAGTCGAAGTTGAAGAGTATGAACAGTGATCGGAAATCGTATGAATATGAAAGGACAGAATTTAAATATAATATAATTTTGCCAAGTATAAAAAATATAGTAATAGGACAGTTTTGTATAACTGTAGGTTCTTGCCGAACAAGGCAAGTGTAAATCTTGGAGAGAGACTCTCAGGTCACCTATAAAAAGGAACCGAGAGCATTGTATTGGTATCGGTCTATTTTGATTAATATAAGTTTTGGTAGTTACGAGTATCTGCTGTGTCGACAACTCTGTGTATGTTTCTATCTGTCGTCGTGTCGTATGTTCGAATCCAACCTCTGCTGCACAGATTATATTATATCTAATAGTTGATCAAGAGCGTATGTTAAATCGTAATAATTAATCTCTGTACAACTATTTTCTGAGTGTAGAACTAGTGTCGACCAACCCATCTCTCCACCACAATCTTCTTGACCGAATGTTCAACCTATTGTGTCTGTCGGCTACAGCTGTCAGCAGATTAACACATTCCAATGAGCAAACACCAAAGCTGATCGTCAGCAATGATTCAGATTACATTCCAAGCCATTCATTGTTAGAAAGTTAATGTACTAAAGACATATTTTCCTTTTATGACTGATATTGATTGGTTACAGAAACAGTTTTAATATGTTGAGCATCGTAGAGTTTAGACCATTATGGTCTCCTTAAATGTCTAACAATATCCGAAAAGCCTTCAGCACTAGACCAAATGCTCTACTCATGCAGTGGCTAGAAGCCCTTGGTATCCCTGTAAATATGCAATGGGGAATCTGTGCAGAATTGGAGTAAAACAAGGATGCCCACTATCATCCACTTTCTTCAGTGTCTATATAGATGATGTATGGTTCAGCAGTTCAGGGGCATGACTAGTGGGTATACCATACAAATATTACTATTATGTTGATGATACTGTGTTTATCTCCAATCCTCTAGAGGAACTACAAAGACATGTAAACACCTAAAATCATTTTTTATGGACAAAGGTTTGTTGGTAAACATAGATTAAATTAAGGGATGGTGTTTAACATCAGTCAAGCACGGGCAACAAGATCAGAACCAAAATTCTTCTTTGGTGAGGAAAGGGTGGCATATATACACGATCCTACACATACCTAGGAGAACAGTCATAGTGCCTAGGTTCTCCTTACAGAAGGCTGCCTGTTCTAGACTTTCTCATGGATTTGCAGCCCTTGGTGCTCCTGAAAGACAATGTGAACATTTGCAGGTTCAAGTACCAAGAACTAAATTGTGGCTATTTGATGCAATTGTCACACCTATTCTTCTCTATGGAGTAGAAACCTGGGGACCTATTTGTAACAGCAAATAACTGGAAATATTTAAGGAGACCTTTAATCTCAATAATTTCCCAAGTTATAAGGAGCAAAATATTGGTGCCCCATGATATAATCTGGGCCATTATACGTATTGTAAATGTACATCCTTGTGTATGTCTATAAAAAATCCAATAGAATACATCTTCCTATTCAATCTTTTTCACACATTTAAATGGTACCCTTCAGTCTGTAGATGATAGATAAAAGAGGGTTTAAAATCCCTTCCGCTGAGATCATATCCTATGCTAACGTAATTATGAGTGACCAACCCAACTTATACATTATATTGGCTTTTAAAACCCTTTATTGTGAATTTTTCCTACAATTCCACAAGAAAGGCAAGAAGGAAGTCTACTATGACGACCACATCATCATCAATGGCAAGGCCGTCAAATAGGGATTTGCAGCCTATGAGACAATAGAATCAGAGCTACATATTGGAGTTCGAACCTACAACAGAGCACTTTGGACACATCCAAGAAGAATGGAAGAGATCATGGCAAAACGAGACATACTCCTCATTATAAAGAAGCATCAGAGCCGAAAGAAAGGTCTTCTTGGGTGGAGGGAGCACCAGAACATAACTGTCGTTGCTCCTCATGTCTGATCCAATCTATTACACAAGTATCAGGATACAAGGCACATGTGCCATACCAGCAATAGATCATGGACATCATTAATTGCATGTCTGATCCACCCAAAGACACCCAGATGCACTCAATGAACTTCATCACAGCTCCAATCAACCTTGAATACTATTATCCATATCAACGTACCACTACCAATCCCATTCATAATAATTACGCGTTTCAATGTAAACTATCTCAACGCCTGCATCAAGATCATTATCACATATGTTCACAAAACCTAAAGCATTTGATTTTGTATAAATATGGATAACTTGAATTTACCCATCATTTGTCTCATAGGCCAATTTAAGCTTCTAATAAACGTCAATATATCCAAATTTCGCATTCACAAAGAAAGAAAACAACGAAGAAGACGCAACAAGAAATACCAGTTCTTTTCTGCTTGCAAATAAAAGATGGGTTTCATATCTTCCTTCAGCCCAAGCTTCCATGAAAGAGCTTTCAGGTATAGAAACATCCCATTGTTGTTAATTCCTCTCAAATACACAGGTTTCTCTGTATTAGGGTTCCGAAACACATTGTTCTCCATACTAAGCTTTAGAAACCTGTCTTTATCTGTATCATGGTTTTCCTCTTCCTTGAAGTAAGGTAAAGTAGTGAAAGAAACAGGTGTTTCATCTTCATATTCTAACCAGTAATTTCCAACACTTTCACAATTCACTTCCATGTCATCCTCATCCTCATCTGAAGAAGAATTAGAATTGAGGTCATTTCTTCCATCACAATTCTGTGTGTTCTCTGCATTTTCGTCTTCAGCCATAGGAAGACACACAGGATAGACGACAGAGCCTGAAAAAGAAAACAGATGAATGGGGAGAGGAAGAGAACCCTAATTCAAAGAAAGGGGATGAAGCACGATTTGAATTGAGAAGAAATGGTGGAGATTTTAGATCAATATGGACGACATCAGGTGAAAATTGCCCACCATGGTAGACGATATTCCCTCAGAACGGATGAATCAAATGATTACTCGTCAATCTAATGAAATATATCCCTGCAATTTTTGGCAGTAGCCGTGTAATTTACAACATGTGCGTTTAAGCTTGGGTTCTAAACCCTTACTATTTGAATGAAACATAATAATGCTTAATAATGGAGTAATTGTGCCAACATCATAATTAAAGCGTTGATCTGATTTGATACCATAATAATCTGCTAAGTTAGCATGATAATCCGATGTGTTTGCATGATTATATAGTTTTGATTCACTCGAGCTAGATCCTAATGTAAGAATGAGATAAGGATATAAAAGATAAATAGATAAGAAAGGAGAGAGAGAAAGAAGGGTGCCGATCCACCCGACCACCCCCGAGCAAAGGGATCGAGACAGACTCTAGCCTTGATCAGCATCGCATACCACCGTTGTGGCGTCGAGTCGTACATGGTACTGGCACGCTCGCTACAAGAGTTGATCCACCACAAGGACAGAGTCTTGACGTAGTCAAGAGATGACCAAATGAGGGAAGTTAAGCCTCATATTTATAGCCAGACCTAAGGGCCCCATGCAAGTTCACACACTGGCCTTCATGGGTTGTCTCAATCCCAATGATTAAAATTAAAAGTAATCCTTCCCTTCTTTACACTCTCATTTAACCCTCGCACTTTATCCATGTGTATAGAATACTACGATACAATCTTACCACAGGATATTATATGGGCATGCCCGTATGCTATAACATACTCCCCCTCTTTAAAACATTGCACTCTTGCAATGAAAAGTTAGGGAAATTAGTTTTAAGAGTATTTAGTTAGATTGGTCCACTTAGGTTTTACCATAATCAATCTATTCAATCTACTTACATTGTACAATAATCTATCTATTTTATCTAATCAGATTGCATCATAATTAATCAATTTGACTAATAAGGTTGCATCATAAAATCATTAGTTTGATCTAATTGTGTTGCATCACCACTTGAAATGTATAGATAATGCTTTTGTTTAGTTGATATGCATAAGGCCTCGTTGCTATTTGTTTCCCGAAGATTGTTAAAAGACGCGTTTTAGCTAAAACGAAGTCCGTTTGCAACTATTGGTAGCAATTAGCAATAGTTCAACAGCCAACTTGAGCCAAACTAAACCACAAACCTTATGACTTATCAACTTGCACTAGAATTTTGTATGCTTTCTCCATTCAAATTTCCAAATGGTTTTGGGTTCAGTTTACCTTGGACTTTCAAGGGTCCAATTTAGCTTAGTATGAGCCTCTATCAACTTAACAATTTGCAATTTGAACAGCTACAACGTGCAAGTTAAACAACTTGAAGACTTGAACCTAGGACAATTTTTAACTTATTAAAAAAATCTCAATTTAAACAACTTCAAATCACAACATAACCTCATGTTAAAAGCGTAAATGGTTTGCAACATAAACATCTTCAAACCACAACTTGGGTGGCTTACTCAAACAACTTCAAGTTGCAAAGACCTAGGACAATTTTTAAATATTTATTAAATAAAAATTAACATTTCAAAAGTTAAAAGCTATAGTCTATTAACATGATAAGTGTAAAGCACTTCTTCAAACAACTTCAAGTTGTGGCCTAACCAGCTTAAAGACTTGATGTTATGAATGACAACCGATATTTTCTACTTTACTCAACTTAATAGCAACAGACCTTTGGTTAGAAAAATTCTTTGTTAAAGAGTTGAAAATTTAATGCAAATGTGTGGTTTGCACCAAGCCATGAAACCATGGCTTAATGGTTTGTAACTCACTTACCATTTGGTTTGAGCTTAAAAATCCCTTAAAACATTTGGCTTCAACAATTTTAGCTTAACAGTTCAGCTTGACATAATTTAGCAGTTCAAAATGTTTAAATGGTTTTAGTTAGAGACTCCTGAGCTAAACCATTTCAGCTAAGCATTTCTAATTGGTTGCTAGTGGCACTTCAATACTCTTGCACTAGAAATTTGAAGGGATGAATTATGGGATAGAAAGTTCAAAAAGAGTAGGATGTATATGGCATGATTGTTGTAAGGTAAAAGCAACAGACACTTCACGATCAGCAAAAATGTGTGAATGGTGTGGATTACAAGTACAAAAAAAGTGAGCTTTTTAGTGGTATCAACATAGGCATATGAGTTGGTGCCCTATTAGGATTCTTAAAATTTTTATGAGCAATAATAAAAACGGAACCTTTGAAAGATTGATGATCCTACCAAACTTCTTTTGCAAGAGACTGGGAAAGGCTGGCATGAGTATTCCATGCTAAATTTCTTCCCATTGTAGCACATTGATATACAATGCTAAAGTTCATGAAGAACTCCACGGAATATTTAATTGCAAGGCAAAGCGTAAATATGCCTTCATTTATTTATCAGGGCACTGAGCTTAGACTCTGAGGTGAAAGGGAAGAAGCAAATAGAAAAGTTGTAAGATACTGCTTTTACCAAGAACTCGTCGTATACACATGGGCTCCAACTGTCATCGCCTCCGACACCCATGTGTTTATGATCCAAGTACACCTACATTCAACAAAGACTTGGATCATAAACAATAGCCTAGAAGGATATCAATTCATATTATTCATTCATTACGTTGTGTAAGATTATTAAACAGCCTATAACCATATCAAAGCATAGGGATTCAATTCATAATTGCGAGAAACATCAAGTTATAGCTCCATGATTACCTTCACATTTTGACCAGGGCACAACTCTTCTTCATGTGTAGCTTTATCTAGCTCTTCAATAGTGTAGTAGCTTGCATTCATTTGCATAGGAGGGCTGTCATTAATTGTGGATGCAAGAATCCCAAAATTGCTCGAGTTCTTGAACCATACCCACCTTACATCTGCTCTTCCTCCACACTCTCCTGGAAAGATGTAAGGCACATGAAGATCTGATACAGATGTTTCATATATGCCAACATAGGCTGCATGTTTCCTATCAGGATAACATTCAAAAGGACCCCTCCCATACCAACCTAAATTGTCAAACTCTTTTGGCATTTCAAAAGTTACCCCTACCCGAGGCAATGGTGGAATTTCACCTTGTGGCTTTATATCAACGGTTATTGACACATGCCCATTGACATTAACCTTGTGATGCATACATACATTGAAACCCACTTTTTGAGCAACATCTACAGCGTCAGATTCAATTTCATAATTGCTCATCAATTCTAATACATTATCAGATAAATATTTCACTTCAAAATCAACAGGCTTTTTTATCATTAGAGAGCTAAGCCCACATCTTTTCCATTGGGAGGCATAGCTGTGATCACCACCACCTCTGTCATTGTCAGTTGCAGCTCTGCAGAAACAAGGAATTGGGCCCCCTGTGAGAACTGTGATACCATTTACCTGATAGAAACAAACAGACAAGAGTTCAAACTTCAATAAACATTATTTTCCTATTATTCAGGACATAAAAACTAGCAAATGTGTGAGCTTGGAATTACACCGTCATGGTCTGGTCTTTCCATAACTTTTTTTGTTGCACTACACATTTCAAGAAATGCATACTGACCTTCCATTGTACAATTGTACCAGTATGTTTGCTGAAATCGATTACCCAATTATGTTGGGAATTCTGTATAGTTACAAACTCATGCGAGTGCTCCAGAAAGATGGTGCCCATATCAGAAGTACACTCAGTCTACAAGACCGAAAACATATTACCTATATGTCAGTTGGTGAGTTTGCACCATACAAAAAACAAATAAATAGTAATCTTTGTTTATCTTAACCAAAGTAAGATTCCAGCAATAGAAAAGTTGAATAAATAAGCAGAAGCAATGAGTACTAGTATTTTGCTTAATTTGCAGTTTGGATCCTCACCTTTTGTACTAAATAACTAAAAGAAGCCAAACAACACGCTCATAGCATTCATTAAATTGATGTATTATTACCTGAAATATTTCATATTTCTCCTCTGCAATCACTATTTGATTTGATGCAATAGTATGGCCAGCACCTGACCATCTTTCAGAAGTTCGCAACCTTGCTAATATTGTGATATAAATAGAAGATCCTTTTGTATGCCCCAACAACGAAGACCATGGTCCATTATTGAGGTTCAGCACATGTTTTTCACCAGCTTGTAATACTGGAACAGATAATTGACCAGATCCAACAATCACACCGTCTCTAGAAAGAGACCATGAGAAGTCCAGGTTGGAAGTTGATATGAAGAAATTTCTATTCAACACCTTCACCAGAAGATAATATTAACCTCTCCAGAATGTGCATTTACAAATTTGATCCTCGTTAAAATAGAGTTACTGTACCTCAATTGTATTATTCACTAAAGTTATTTTGATTGGCTGATACAAGAATTTAACCTCTATGACATACAAAAAAAATGTTAAGCAATCTCCTCTTTCATATCAAAATACTTAAAACCATAGAAGGATAAAATTTCACCATTGAGAGCCGGGTGAGGGCTTCTATCTGGCCATGTCAGGCCATTAATGCAGAAATTTAAATCATTTGGAAAATCTCCAAAGTCTCCTCCATAAGCCCAATGTTTTACGCCATTAGGGCCATCCCTTAACAAGCCCTGCGAATCATGATACCTCATTATTATCAATATAATTTTAAAGCTATGATATGAACATAAACTTAAGGATTCTTTTGACCTGATCAACCCAGTCCCAAATGAAACCACCTTGTAGACCAGGTGTTGAATCAATTGCTTCCCAATATTTATAGATGTTTCCATTGCTATTACCCATGGCATGAGAATACCTATTGAAACCAACCAAAAAAATATTTTTAACAGCAAATAATATATTTAATGCTTCAACAACTGTACATAAAAATAAAAAATAAAAAAGCTCACTCGCAAAGAATAAGAGGCCTTGATTCAGTTTTATCAATAGCAATGTTGACAATATCCCACACACGCATGTACATTGGACATACTATATCAGTGGCAATTGTTTTGGCACCACCTCCCTCATAATGTAAAGCTCGTGTGGGATCCCTGCATCTCATCCATCCTGTCAAGCAAGAATGTATGTAACTGTCTCTGCTGTCAAAACATAAATATAAGTAGATTCCAGAGATTTGACCAAATAATTGCAGGCGATGCTATTGTGCTAGTGAACATCTTTTATTGCACTCTTATCTGTTGTTGCAGCTCCTACGACTTTTCAACAGATAGTTGTCATTGAGCTGCAACAACAGATACCGCCATTGCTCTTTTTCATTGACATCAACACACCTAGAACACAACCCTGATGTGCATATTTTCATAAGATCAGATCTATCCTCTGGCACCGGAGATGCCATCCTTGTCTCAATGGCCTTTGCATAGATGATCACCCATAATTGATATCTTCAGAGGGCAGCAATTTCAGTTATTTCTAGTGATCAGGCACCAAACTTGATAGGTGCTCGTCATTCATGATGACTTAATGTCAAATCATTTAGTTGTTGAAACCCACATTAGAAAGAGATGTTGTTACTAACATTGACAAGTTAACATAACAAATGTAAATTTTATTAGGTGTCAGAGGCCATTATGTTATTTCAGAGATATTATTTCTTCCCATTTTGGTGGTCGTCTAAGCTCAGAAAAATGAGATGCTGTTTTTGTGATCTGTGGAAGCATTCAAAGTCAAAGTCTTTTATCTTCACAGTCAGAATTCAAACAAAACTATTTATAGTCTTTACAAGTTGTCATCTTACCAGCTAGTGCACCATGACTAGGCCCATAACCTGATTCATTTCCCAAAGACCATATAATAACACATGCATGGTTCTTGTCTCTTTCCACCATGTTTACAGCACGCTCAAGCATTGCATCCGTCCAATTGATATCCCACGTTAGTTGTTCTTTTGAATTGGGATTTGAGGTAGGATCAAATCCGTGTGTTTCTATATTTGCCTCATCGATAACATAAAGACCAAACAAATCACAAAGCTCATACCATCTAGGATGCTGAGGATAATGACTGTTTCTAACCGCATTCATGTTATATTGTTTCATAAGCACAATGTCCTGCAAGAATTTCAATGCAAGATATAAAAACAAAACATAAAACACAACTGTGGCTTAAATTATAACAGCATCTTAACCTTGATCATACAAGCCTCAATATTTGTTTTTCCCACTCGTGGATGGTGCTCGTGCCGGTTCACTCCAGTTATTATTACAGGTTGACTGTTTATAAGTAGCTTTTTGTATCCAAGAGAAACTTTTCGCACACCAACTTGGCATGCTTCAATATCAATAGGTTCATTTGAAGCATCTTTAAGAAGAATCACAAGTACATACAGGTTTGGCTGCAAAATGTAGCAGGTGATATATATTAGATTTAGACATTTACAAGAGACAGATGCAAATACTATATAAGAGTCCATTAAGAAATTAGTATGCCTCTTCTGCAGACCAAAGTTTCGGATGATGAAAATCTATTTTCCATCGTTCACTCATGAAGCATCCTGTGGAGCTCCATGCACCAATTTGTGAGGAAAGGCTAAGTGCCTCTGATGGCAAGCCCTCTTTTACTTCAAATAGGAAATTCTCCACCAGAAGCTGGTTAGGAGTACAGTTTTTACGGTACTCTGGAGATGCCTCGAGCAAAACTTCAACCTACCAAT
Source organism: Azolla caroliniana (assembly GCF_043228905.1). Lineage (NCBI taxonomy): Eukaryota > Viridiplantae > Streptophyta > Polypodiopsida > Salviniales > Salviniaceae > Azolla > Azolla caroliniana. Next base: position 20,142 of record NW_028230735.1, read on the forward strand.
ATGCGTAAAAAAATATCTGTCAAGTCATAGACTTTGATCCATGCAAATTGATATGTGTGTATAAACAGATGCATGCAATGAAAATACACATCAAACTTTATACCTCTAGTACTGCAGCAGAAGAGTCTTCAGAAACCTCTGTCTTGACAAAATAATCAGCTATCATGACCTAAAAGCATATATAAAATCATTTATGTTTAGTTTCTGAATAATAACCTATCAGCCTCCCTGACACCAAGAACTCTGTTTTGACAACAAAGATGCACCTGAGGCTTGGAAGATAGGATTACATCCCTGTGGATACCAGACAGCCACCAATGATCTTGGTCTTCAAGGTAGGATGCGTCACTCCATCGCATGACCTGGACTGCTATCATGTTTTCCTTATTTGAAATTGGTGCGTAACATACCTCTGTGATCTCAAACTCTGCTGGCAGCCTGCTATCTTGACTGTTTAAAAAGAGCGAATTTCCAACCACGATGTTACCACACATTTTCAGCAAAAAACTCTATAATCATACATTATCTCTGATTATCAAATAGTATGGTCTCTCCATGATATATGGCATTAGCAAGTATGTTATAAAGATGTACGGTTGGATCAAAATGTAAAGACTTTTTTCCAATGTTTGTGCAGGGTCTGAATGCTTGACATTCACTCTTAATAATATATATCAAAGGAAGCCAGATAGTTCCATTAGTGAATTTGTTTTTCAGGCTTCTTATCTTTCATCTGATAACCCAAAGAGGTGGTTCATAAATTCAAGAGTAACCACCTACTCGGTTTTTCGAATCAGTAACACATGACCAAGTCAGTAAAATGGTGAGGTAAGAAACTATCTAAATGGTGACCAAGTCAGACAAAAGAAGTTATGGTAGAAACGGTTAGAACAGAAATGTGACATTTATCCTGTTGTGATTCTAAATTCCTGGTAAATAGAACAGAAATATTTTTAAGGATTGCAAGAAAATAGATGATCCATCAAGGTCAAGCAATCGAGGTGGTCACCAATTTCAAAAATAACAGGTGACTTATAGCCCATTTTGGCCTCTTAAAATATGTTAATATATCTTTCTTACATTCCAGCCAGTCAGGGGACCAAAATGCATATAGCACAGTACAGCAACAAACCTAGATCGAGGAACACCATATGACTTGTAACCCGTTTAACCACCAAGAACTATAACTTCAGAGAACTATGCACACCAAGGTCTTCCCTCAATACATTACTTAGACACTGGCAGCATTGATCCATAGAAGCCCTTACGGTTTACCAAATATTGAGTAATAGCACTCTCCATGTACGCATGCATGGCCCTGGTATCCTTGTCACCACCCAACTGACGTTGCTTTCCACAATTTGGAGACTTTTACTTTTGGAACAACCTATTTTCGAGATCTTTGGAACAAATCAGAGTCATTCCGATTTGAGTCTCATATGTCAATTACATTTCTTGTTACGTGGCAAGTTTCATGTGCCATTGTATTCAGGCCTCTTAGAGACATTGATACTTTTTGTCATTTGGACTTCCTTTCTCATTTGGATTAATCTATCCAATGAAAGGTATAGGCATTAGAGCAAATCAGAGCCATTCTCATTTGAGTCTCATATGTCATTTCCATTTCTTGTTACATGACAAGTCTCATGTGCCATTGTATTCTGGCCTCTTAGAGACACTGATACTTTTTGTCATTTGGACTTCCCTTCTCACTTGGATTAATCTATCCAATGAAAGGTATAGGCATTATCTGTCTCATGTGAAGAAATAGATGAAACAAAATAAAACATAAGATATTCTGAAGTTTGCAGGAAACTGAAATTTTATCATCAAAATACATGACACTTCAGCTTTGTTTCATGGAGGTATGCCAAGATCATCCAAAACATGATGGCCACTGGAATTGTATTTAAACTTAGGAAATTAATATATATGACACATTGAAAAAAATTTAGACATACCTATAACCCACCAATGTTCCATTTACCCAGACATAAAATGCTGAATCAACTGCTTCGAAAGTCAAGAATATTCGGCGCCCTAGGTTTTTTAGAAAACATGTCATATCAAAGTTTGTGAGGAATGTGTATATTGCAAGAGTTTTATAATATACAAATAGTTCTAATGAACATTACTTAAAATTCATTGAATCACCTGCCCATTCCATTGGAAGCAAAAATGTTTTGCGATAACAGCCAGTTGGATTTTCCTTTGGGACATGAGGAGGGTCCAATGGGAAGGGGTATACAATGTTTGTGTAGATTGGACGATCATATCCATGTGTTTGCCAATTTGATGGAACTGCCACAGCAACAATGACACAAATCAATAGGTAATATGATCAGAAATATACTGTCCATCAGCACACAGGCACCAAGCAGCCCCAAAGAAGAGTGGTTAGTACCTGATAAATCATTAAGAATGGGTTTCAATGTATCATACATGCAAATTTCAGAACACAAGATGGGCAGGCATTTTTGCTGAACGACATATTGTCTTAACCAATGTTATTGCTTAGCAAAGAGTTTTTGTTGTGGATTTGTTAGTACTTTTACCTTCTTGAGTTTGTGCACTCCAGCAGTAATGTAGTACAGTCTTGTTGGCGCACATCTCCTGAGATGTTTCATTTTAAGTTCGTGGTGAGGACATTTTGGGATTTTAATTTTATGGCCATCATCGGTTTTCAAATTTATAACACGATTTCCAAGAGAAGGATAATGGAAGGTAGCGACATGGAACAGTTGTGGTAATCATGAAGCCATTAGGAAGATGACGGCATAAATTATGGTCTTCAAATGTTTCTGAAATGAGAAATATTTCGTAATGACATATTAGAGATGAGGGTGAGAACCAAAGGCATTTAAGGATGCCTGGGACAATCCAATCATCTTTTGGCCAGGAATTTTAAGGACAAAAGACCATGTACCCAACACTGGACACTGAGACTGCATCAATTATACATCACAGAGATTCAAACACGCCATGAATGATCCATCTGAGAAAAATCCACTAATACCATGTCTGATCCAGCAATTTTGTTACAAAGAGAGCCTACAGGATGGCCCTCTACCATCCCCATCAATATTCCATATGCTAACTTTAACTTCTGGTAATCATTAGTATAATCATTAGCTCAAGAGACATCGGGAAAAGTTGTTGAAGAGTACAGCCACACAAGCTCATCCACAAAGAACAATCACAACTTTCTTTAGCTCCATCAATCCTAATGCTAGAAGTCAACCCCAAGATACAGAAATGGGATCCAGACCAGGATATAACAAAGGGGTTACGATTGATCGGGCAATGGCAATTTGCCGTGCACGTAGGCCCCGGCCCCATGGACCACGACCTCGACACCCTTGTCATCGACAAATAAAAGCCATTATCTCCCGCCATCGTAGGTGCTTCCCTCGCTTCGGAAACATTTCCATTCTGGATCGACCTATGATAGAGATCTTTCAGAGACAAAAGCTACAATACACCTAACTTGAGAATCTCGCATGGGCCAAAAACCAGATTCTCTCGTCTCTTTTCTTTTCATCTTATTTACTTTTATATTTACTGTGTAATATTTACTTTATTTTGATTTGTTCTCAAAGACGAGAAAACATTTAAGATGTAATCTCTTATTCGGTCTTATAGGCCATTTTGGCCTCTTAAAAGACGTTAATATATCTTTCTTTCTTTCTTTCTCTCTATCTACACATACCTAGGAGTAACATTTACAGGGTATAGGTTCTCCTTATGGGAGGTTGCTTGTGCCTGACTTTCTCGTGGATATACATCCCTTGGTGCTCTCGAAAGACAATGTGCACATTTGCAGTTCCGAGAGCCACAAACTAAATTGTGGCTATTTGATACACTTGTGGCACCAACTCTTCTATATTGAGTAGAAACGTGGGAACCGAGTCTTAACAAGGAAAATAACTGGAATGATTTAGAGAGACCTTTAGCATCAATTATTTCCCACATGAGAAGGTTCAAAAGTATCAGTGCCCCAAGATATAATTTGGGCAGAGATGGGAGTAGCCCCTAACATCACTCAGGCATTATTTCAATCAGTGACATGTATCCAACGTCTTTGGGAGCTCCCAAAGACAAAAGTTACAATATAGCTGAATTGAGAATCTTATATGTGCCGATAACAAGATTCTTTAGCCTCTTTTTATCTTATTTACTTTTATGTTTACTTAGTAAACATTTATTTTATGTTGATTTGTTGTTCTCATAGACGAGACAACACTTAACCACAACACTCAAAAGGGGTTATAATAAATCACGCAAACGCAAATTTTCATGCATGTAGATCACATCCATATGATCCAAAAGCCCACCACCTTTGTCCTCCACTAAAGGACATTAATACCCAACACCAAAGATCCTTCTCCACATTTGTAGACATATCCATCTTGCACCTCCCCATATTGAAGAGCTTTCGAAGGCAAAAAATTTAGTGCATCCAAGTTCAAGATGTAAAGTGTTTAGCTAACGATATTTTCTGGTATCTTTGGCAGGTCCACTAATCTAGTTATATTTATTTTGGACTGTTATTCTGACCATTTGGCCTCTAAAATATATTAATGTATCTTTAGCTCTTTCTTTCTATCAATTCCATAGAGTGCACAAACTACATGAAAAGGTTACCTTTTGGGTTCCATGGGCCTTCTTGATCTCCGTGGATAACAACAAAATCTATCTAATGTGTGGATGTACATATGGATACATACATGCAAACATACATATAATTGGCCCTCCTATAGAATTAAAATATAATTTTCTCTAGTATGATATTTATGTAAAAAAGATTGTTTCATTCCTTCACAAGCTTTTGACAAGTTCATTCAACCAAAGAAATCACCCCAAGATATAGAAAAAATGCCCATTAGGAAATCAGCTCCACGCACACCAAATGTTTCCTTTGCTCTATCAGGTCTTTTTTTTACCTCAGAAGTCATAAATGTATGTGTGTATGGATGTACAGCAGGCATATATGCATGTATGTGTGTGTTATGGGCATAACCATAACTTATCCCGTGGTAGTTTGTATCGTAGTTTTCTATACACGAGGATAAGAGTGTGAGGGAGGATAATCCTAGGGATTGAGACAACCCTTATGGGTCCAAGTGTGAACTTGCTTGAGGACCTTGGGTTTGGTTACAAATATGAAGCCTAGCTATCCTCATTGGGGCATCATTTGGCTACGCCCAAACTGTGATCTTGTGGTGAACAGTCTCTTGTGGTGAGCATGACCTATCATGACGTGGCGTGCCAAAGGTGAGAAACATGGGTGAACAAGGGCAAAGGAATGGAGCGCAAGCTTGGGGAGGAAAAGAAGAGAGAGGAAATATGCAAGCACGTGTGAAACGGGAGAAGAGAAAAAGAGAGACAAATTGTGCACATACTTATGTAAATAATTATACAATAAAGAAAAGTGAATGGCCTAATGGTTAGTAAGGGAGAAGGAATAAATGTATTTAATACAAATGAGGCACCCTCCTCCAATAAAAGAAGAAGGGGGAGCTCATTTTAGGGGTTCTTCATTTTTGCATTTCAGTGAAGGTTTTGGGGTTTTAGGAGCTCTTCTTCTTCCCATCATCTTTGACTCATCTTGGGTTAGAGCGTCAGCATTCAGGTAATGAAAACGAGGAGACGGCAAGCGCACCAGTCGTTTGGAAGGGGAGGACAAAGTGGCACAAGAACTATTCTAATTCATGGCAATGTAGCCATTGGAGATAGTCATGGTCTCGGCAGCCCACTAGACTCATTCTCATCAGATGCTTCTCTTCTCAATTTCCTGTTTCTCGCTTAGGCTTGAGGTTAACTCATAGTTACCTCCGTTCTAATTCATCCCACTGATGTAATTCCTACCATGGCTCATAAGCCCTCTTCTACTAAAGGATTCATTTCGGAAATCTTCATTATTGTTCCTAAAACGACTTCGTTAGTCCTAATCTCGTGTTTAGCCATTAATTTCTCCGTTTCATGCTCGAGTCATTTTCTTGCCCACGTCGCCCGCGTATTGTGCACTTGTGTGGCAAAGCTTTGGTCAACGAGAGGAGGTCATCGAGAGAGGCCAACTAGAGAGGTCATTGAGAGAGGCCGACGAGATAGGTTAACAAGAAAGCTCAAAAGGTCAAGGAGAGAGGTCGACAAGAAAGGTGGACAAGAGAAATCAGCAAGAGAGGTTAACAAGAGGCTTGTCTGGCTAGGGCTTGTTCGACAAGAGTAATCATCCGACCTGGACAAACAGGTAGAGCGTTTGACGTCGTTGTCGCCGTCGTCTGGTATGGGACGTTGTTCAATGCTCGGGTTCGTCTCAATCCCTTTGCTCCACGGTGGCCAAGTGGATCAGCACCCTTCTTTCTCTCTCTATCTCTTCATTTTCTTATCAATTTCCTTATTTTCATGCTTACATTAAATTATATCTCTAACAATATGACCCTAAGGTTGAACTTACCTGGCAAACAATTCCATGATGAGTCATCAAAATCGTTGGAATGGAAATTGATGGGAACATCTTCAGGTGTACTTGAAAGGTGGAATTTCCAATAGCCACTCAAAGACAAGACAAAGGGGAGGCCATCCACCCATGAAGATGCAGACTGAAGAGCTTCTTGCACAGCTTCCTCGCCCCACACAGCTCTCTCTGCAATGCTTCTATCCACAGAGCTTCTCTTCTTCCAAAAGTCAAGAGCGCCTAAAGAATCAAAATAAAGCAAAGGATCCATTCAAAAAGATATTTCTGAATATTCATGAACATGGGGTGCAGTAACTTTGCTTTGCCCTGAAGAGATCATTACAAATATTCATAAATAAACAATCAAATAAAGATACACAAAGAGGTAGTATAGGAAAAAAAATTAGGATCATAGGAAAAGGGATTCACAAAGATTCAAAATAGAATGATGAAGTACAAAGATTCATAAAAAAATAGATAACAAAGATTCAGTCATGTTGTAGCTTTGTCTTACTTTGACAGATCAAACAAAAAAAGAGATTCAAAATGGTGCAGTATCTTCATTTATATTGAAAGATCGAATAAGAGATTCATCAAAGTAACAAATTTAACAGAAAACTTAAAATGGTGTTGTATTAGTTTTGTGTTACCTTGAAAATCAAACACCAAATACCCATAAAAAAAAGACTCAACAAAGAGTCCCAATGGTGTAGTGATTTTGTCACATTGAAAATTTGAACACAATGATTCCTTTAAAAAAATAGCATTCAACAAATATTAATGGGTTAGCAACTTTGTTTACATTCAATATTAAAACACAAGTATTACTTAGAGAAATAGGAGATTCAATAAGATTTGCTATGATGTAGAAACATTGTTTTGCATTGCAAATTCAGACACACAGATTTCTTAAAAGTAAAACAGATCTTCACAATAGATGTAGCAACTTTGTTCTACCTTGACAGATCAAACACACATATACATAAAGAGAAAATACATCCTAAAGATTCAAAATGATGTCATAACGCTGGTTTATGCTGAAAGATCAACCATAACGATTTGTAACCCAAGAGAAAATAATTTAAATACTCCAGAAGATTTGACAAAGATCACAACACAAAAATAACATTCAACAAAGATTCCGGACACTGAAACAAAACATGCAACAAAGGTTCCTAGAAAAGGAAAGGTACAAGATTCAAAACCACGGTATAGCAAACAGCGTAAACGTACCTTGAAGGGTGGCATGAGAATGGAGAGGAACATGAGCTCGTCGTCGGTTACGTTTGAAAACACAAGGATTTTCCCAATCTGCCATATTTCTCTCTATACAACTTCTTCTTCTTCAATGGTGTTTCTTCTCTTCACACAGTCTATGCAAATTTCCACTTACTTTTGAGTCCTTGTTTAGTAGGATTGACAGACGTCCAGGGATCATGGTGTCACTGGACTTCACACTCCATGCAATTTTGCACTTACTTTCAGTCCTTGTTTAGTAGGATTGACAGGCGGCCCTGCCACAGTAGGCATAAAACTCCAATCATGGCCATACTAATACATCAATCTCATTCGTGATTCCTTGGTCGGCCCATTCGATGACTGCAGGTTTTCAATCTTGATCTTCTGAGTTTGATTCTTGCTAACATGTTGTTTTAGAGCTGGAAGGAAGTCTCGTCAGGGTATATGAAATTGTATATAAGACTTAAGCTTCACATACAACATGTCTTTTCATTGACGCACTTGTTTTTCACAAGGATAGATAATACCAGTGCCTTCATTTAAATTTATCTTGCCTAAAGTGAATTATATAATAATGGTTATACAGTATACTACACGTCCGCAACCAATCTTTCGACAATGGTCGTCATATATGATTTTCCATGACCTAACAACCAAGCCCATACATCTCGTGTGAGTACATATTTTTCTTCATTAAATCTTTTTTCCATCTAGATACTTAGGATATAGTATCATGGGCTTGATTGTGTGTTCAACGGAAAAAGGTTTACTTGTATCTCTTCGAAGGTGAATAAATAATGCTCATCCTCCTCAAAAGTAAGAGATTTTGAGTGCCAAGACGAATTAGACTTTAACCGATAGGTGAAATAATAGTCGCCTCAGTAGATTGTTGTGAATGCTAATTAATTGGGATGATAAAGTCTTGTTTTTTCTAAAACTACTTTGTGATTTTCTGTTGTCATTTGCTTTGAATTATTTGTGAATGTCATCGAAGATAAACTACTTTACGCGTTGAAGAGGCTACTTCATTATTGCAATCACAAACCCCCACTCACGAGTAATTTCTAACTCATCACAAACCATATTCGTATGGTTCATGAGAAGGTTGCGTATTAGCCAAAAGATTAGGCATGTTTAGTGGGGTCCATGTTCACTATTGTAAACATGTAAAATTGTAATAACAATGGGTTTCATCAATCTACTTCAGATCATTTCATCGAGGTCAACAATGCAAATATTGATTTCTATTCACTCTCTGTTCATGAACCCTCATGTCGGGATGGGTATTTACCAACCACATTTTCCATATATTTCTGATACCAATTTCAATTCATCGTCTAGCTTTCATGAACCTTCCCATAAAGTTGGGTCGATACAATGGTTCCCCTTAACTTTTGTGACCCTCTACGCGATGATTCTATGTGACAAGAGTGAGTGGATTAGTTTATCATACATTCATTGAAACTCGTGTAAAAAAACTAATGTTGGTCCATCCAAATATTTATTGGATGGAAGGTTACGCATAATCATAACTTGGAATTAGAATGGTTATCACAAATTTTAATTACGACACAATTTATGGCAATACCTCGCATGATGCAAGGGCACGATAGATGTTTCATGTTGATGAATGATTGTCATCATACAAGTTAAACTTGAAATATATTGATTTCCATTATCTTCAAGATAAATAACATTATAGATGTTTCGTGTCGATGAACAATTGTCATCGTACAAGTTAAACTTGAAATGTATTGATGAGCAATGGATACGACGGAGTGGTGGATGCTACAAGCTCAATTAGATCAAGCATGGATGTTGAAAGGGTTAAGTGACGACGTCTAGATCTAGGAGAATTGGATATTATTTTGTGGGTAATCCTAAGGCGACTAATATTTGGATGAGAAGTAAGATCGGTATAGACGTTCGGTGGAGTGATTGAAATAAGCATACTTTGAGCCAAATGTAAATTATCAGATGATGCATGTGATCGACAAAGAGGGGCATTGAACAATTGGACAAATATGATGGAACTGATCCTTATTGCAATGCATATTCTTTGGCTATAAGGAAAATTACATTGATTTTCTTGCGAGTAAAATATGGAATAAAAATAGAAGTGTACAATTATTCTGGCTAATCTCGATCCTTATCATGAGGCATATTGGAAGCTTAACCCATATTTTGAGATTAATTGTTAGATCAGTGCCAACCTGCAACTTCTTGAAGCATTTGATGATTTAATATTTCACCCTATGTGTGTTTCACTTGAGATAAAAAGGTTACGTGTTTGATTCACGTCTAGTTCATTTCAAGCTACATAGATATAGTGTTATGTCTAGAATTTTCGGCCGTTGTGGAGTACAATAAAATAAATTAGTTTGTGCAATTGATTAGAGGAATAGGTGGATGATGTTTTGTACAATGTTTACCTACTTGAGGACGAGGTTATGATATCAAACCACAAGCGGGATTCGTGGCGCAATGGTAGCGCGTCTGACTCCAGATCAGAAGGTTGCGTGTTCGATTCACGTCGGGTTCATCTCTACATGCCAAGATCATGTGTTGTTATGCCATTGGAGCATGCTATGTTTTGGTACCAGCGGACAAGATTATGCAATCAATTTATGCATACAAGCGGGATCGACGATGCAATGCTTGTGTGTTTGACTCTAGATAAAGAGGTTGTATGTTCGATTCATGTCGTGTTCATTACAAGATGCAAAGATCTATTGTTGTGATTGGAATTGTGGGTTGCATTCGAATGCAATTAAGTCACGAATCACATTTAATTCAACAATGAATTAAAAGATTACGTTTATGTTTTTTCTAGTGGGATGGATTTGGAGCATGCAATGTCTTACTATACAAAAACGAGGTGATAACCGTTGCATGTCCAATTCATGTTGAGGTTATTCCAAGATGCATCGGTATTGTGTTGTGATTTGAATTCTCAGCGTTATTGGAGCAAAATTTAGTAGACTATGACATGGAATTGAAGAATGGATTGGAGGAATAAGTTTATGTTCTTTTCCAATATGATGGTTTTGGAGTATGCAATGGTTTGGTTTGTACGGACGAGTTTTGACCTCAAAACATGTCCTATAGGGATCCGCGGTGCAATGCATGTGTGTTTGACTTGAGATAAAAAGGTTGCATGTTCGATTCACGTCTAGTTCATTTCAAGCTATATAGATATAGTGTTATAACTAGAATTTTCGGCCGTTGTGGAGTACAATAAAATGAATTAATTCGTGCAATTGATTAGAGAAATAGGTGGATGATTTTTTGTACAATGTTTGCCTACTTGAGGACGAGGTTATGATATCAAACCACAAGCGGGATCCGTGGCGCAATGGTAGCGCGTCTGACTCCAGATCAGAAGGTTGCGTGTTCGATTCACGTCGGGTTCATCTCTACATGCCAAGATCATGTGTTGTTATGCAATTGGAGCATGCTATGTTTTGGTACTAGCGGACAAGATTCTGTAATCAATTTGTGCACACAAGCGGGATCGATGATGCAATGCTTGTGTGTTTGACTCTAGATAAAGAGGTTGTATGTTCGATTCATGTCGTGTTCATTACAAGATGCAAAGATCTATTGTTGTGATTGGAGTTGTGGGTTGCATTCGAATGCAATTAAGTCACGAATCACATTTAATTCAACAATGAATTAAAAGATTACGTTTATGTTTTTTCTAGTGGGATGGATTTGGAGCATGCAATGTTTTACTATACAAAAACGAGGTTATAACCGTTGCATGTCCAATTCATGTTGAGGTTATTTCAAGATGCATCGGTATTGTGTTGTGATTTGAATTCTCAGTGTTATTGGAGCAAAATTTAGTAGACTATGACATGGAATTGAAGAATGGATTGGAGGAATAAGTTTATGTTCTTTTCCAATGTGATGGTTTTGGAGTATGCAATGGTTTGGTTTGTACGGACGAGTTTTGACCTCAAAACATGTCCTATAGGGATCCGCGGTGCAATGCATGTTTGTTTGACTTGAGATAAAAAGGTTGCATGTTTGATTCACGTCTAGTTCATTTCAAGCTATATAGATATAGTGTTATGACTAGAATTTTCGGCCGTTGTGGAGTACAATAAAATGAATTAGTTCGTGCAATTGATTAGAGGAATAGGTGGATGATGTTTTGTACAATGTTTACCTACTTGAGGACGAGGTTATGATATCAAATCACAAGCGGGATCCGTGGCGTAATGGTGGCGCGTTTGACTCCAGATCAGATGGTTGCGTGTTCGATTCACGTCGGGTTCATCTCTACATGCCAAGATCATGTGTTGTTATGCCATTGGAGCATGCTATGTTTTGGTACTAGCGGACAAGATTATGCAATCAATTTATGCACACAAGGGGGATCGACGATGCAATGCTTGTGTGTTTGACTCTAGATAAAGAGGTTGTATGTTCGATTCATGTCGTGTTCATTACAAGATGCAAAGATCTATTGTTGTGATTGGAATTGTGGGTTGCATTCGAATGCAATTAAGTCACGAATCACATTTAATTCAACAATGAATTAAAATATTACGTTTATGTTTTTTCTAGTGGGATGGATTTGGAGCATGCAATGTCTTACTATAGAAAAACGAGGTGATAACCGTTGCATGTCCAATTTATGTTGAGGTTATTTCAGGATGCATCGGTATTGTGTTGTGATTTGAATTCTCAGCGTTATTGGAGCAAAATTTAGTAGACTATGACATGGAATTGAAGAATGGATTGGAGGAATAAGTTTATGTTCTTTTCCAATGTGATGGTTTTGGAGTATGCAATGGTTTGGTTTGTACGGACGAGTTTTGACCTCAAAACATGTCCTATAGGGATCCGCGGTGCAATGCATGTGTGTTTGACTTGAGATAAAAAGGTTGCATGTTCGATTCACGTCTAGTTCATTTCAAGCTATATAGATATAGTGTTATGACTAGAATTTTCGGCCGTTGTGGAGTACAATAAAATCAAGTAGTTCGTGCAATTGATTAGAGGAATAGGTAGATGATTTTTTGTACAATGTTTACCTACTTGAGGACGAGCTTATGATATCAAATCATAAGCGGGACATGTGGTGCAATGGTGGTGCGTCTGACTCCAGATGAGAAGGTTGCGTGTTCGATTCACGTTGGGTTCATTTCTACATGCCAATATCATGTGTTGTTATCGGAATTGCGGTCACAGTTTTGTAAAATTTAAACAAGAATAATGTGCACTTGCACTATTTTGATTACACGAATAATTGGATGTTTAATTCTAATGTAATTATTTTGGAGAATAAAATATTTTGGCACTCGGGGACAACACTATCACAAAAAAAACTTACATAAGCGAGGTGCCTAGCGCAATAGCAAAGCTTTTGAGTCCAAATTAGAAGGTTGCATGTTCAATTCATATCAATGTCATTTTAAGATAGAAAGATCTCATGTTGTGAGTTCAGTTGTGGATGCATTCGAATTTTATTAAGTCAAGAAATATTAGAAATCGAAGAATGGATACGAGGAATAACTGCATGGGTTTTCCAATGCGATGCCAATGGAGCATTTACTGTTTTGGCATTAGCTAACAAGATTATGCAATCAATTACAAGAATAAGTTCATGTTTTTTCTAGTGGGATGGATTTGCAGCATGCAATGTCTTACTATACAGAAACGAGGTTATAACCGTTGCATGTCCAATTCATGTTGAGGTTATTTCAAGATGCATCGGTATTGTGTTGTGATTTGAATTCTCAGCGTTATTGGAGCAAAATTTAGTAGACTAGGACATGGAATTGAAGAATGGATTGGAGGAATAAGTCTATGTTCTTTTCCAATGTGATGGTTTTGAAGTATGCAATGGTTTGGTTTGTACGGACGAGTTTTGACCTCAAAACATGTCCTATAGGGATCCACGGTGCAATGCATGTGTGTTTGACTTGAGATAAAAAGGTTGCATGTTCGATTCACGTCTAGTTCATTTCAAGCTACATAGATATAGTGTTATGACTAGAATTATTGGCCGTTGTGGAGTACAATAAAATCAATTAGTTCGTGCAATTGAGTAGAGGAATAGGTGGATGATTTTTTTTATTATGTTTGCCTATTTGAGGACGAGGTTATGACATCAAACCACAAGCAGCATCTGTTGCGAAATGGTAGCGTGTCTGGTTCTAGATTAGAAGGTTGCGTGGTTGATTCAGGTCGGGTTCATTTCTACATGCAAAAATCTTGTGTTGTTATTGGAATTGCGGCCACATTTTTGTAAAATTTAAACAAGCATAATGTGCACTTTCACTATTTTGATTAAACGAATAATTGGATGTTTAGTTCTAATGGGATTGTTTTGGAGAATAAAATATTTTGGCACTCGGGCAGAACACTATAACAGAAACTTACATAAGCGAGGTGCCTAGCGCAATAGCAAGGCTTTTGAGTCCAAATTAGAAGGTTACATGTTCAATTCACATCAGAGTCATTTTTAAGACACAAAGATCTCATGTTTTGAGTTGAGTTGTGGGATGAATTCGAACTTTATTAAGTCGAGAAATATATGCAATCGAACAATGGATAAGAGGAATAACTGCATGCGATGCGATTGGAGCATGCTATGTTTTGGTACTAGTGGACAAGATTATGCAATCAATTTATGCACACAAGCGGGATCAACGATGCAATGCTTGTGTGTCTGACTCTAGATAAAAAGGTTGTATGTTCGATTCATGTCGTGTTCATTACAAGATACAAAGATCTATTGTTGTGACTTGAATAGTGGGTTGCATTCGAATGCAATTAAGTCACGAATCACATTTAATTGAACAATGAATTAAAAGAATACGTTCATGTTTTTTCTAGTGGGATGGATTTGGAGTATGCAATGTTTTACTATAGAGGAACGAGGTTATGACCGTTGCATGTCCAATTCATGTTGAGGTTATTTCAGGATGCATAGGTATTGTGTTGTGACTTGAATTGTCAGCCTTATTGGAACAAAATTCAGTAGACAAGGACATGGAATTGAAGAATGGGTCTGAGGAATATGGCTATGTTCTTTTCCAATGTGATGATTTTGGAGTATGCAATGGTTTGGTTTCTACGGAAGAGTTTTGACCTCAAAACATGTACAATAGGGATCCTCGGTGTAATGCATGTGTATTTGAGTTGAGATAGAAAGGTTGCATGTTTAATTCGCATCTAGTTCATTTCAAGATACATAGATCTAGTGTTATGTCTAGAATCTTCGGCCGTTGTGGGGTATAATTAAATCAATTAGTTCGTGCAATTGATTCGAGGAATAGGTGGATGATTTGTTTCACAATGTTTACCAACTTGACAACGAGGTTATGAGATCAAACCACAAGCGGAATCCGTGGCGCAATGGCAACGCGTCTAACTCCAGATGAGACGGTTGCGTGTTCGATTCACGTCGGGTTCATTTCTACATGCTAAGATATTGTGTTGTTATCTGAATTGCGGCCACATTTTTGTAAAATTTAAACAAGCATAATGTGCACTTTCACAATGTTGATTACACGAATAATTGGATGTTTAGTTCTAATGTAATATTTTTGGAGAATAAAATATTTTGGTAGTCGGGGACAACACTATAACAAAAACTTAGATAAGCGAGGTGCCTAGTGCAATGGCACGGCTTTTGAGTCCATATTAGAAGGTTGCATGTTCAATTCACATCAGAGTTGTTTTAAGACAGAAAGATCCCATGTTGTGAGTTGAGTTGTGGGATGCATTTAAACTTTATTAAGTCAAGAAATATATGCAATTGAACAATGGATAATAAGAATAAGGCCTTGCGTTTTCCAATTTGATGCCATTGGAGCGTGGTATGTTTTGGTTTAGTGGACAAGATTGTGTAATCAATTTGTTCACACAACAGGGATCCACGGTGCAATGCTTGCATGTTTAACTCTAGATAAAAAGGTTGCATGTTCAATTCCAGTGGAGCATGCAATGTTTTGGTACTAGCGAACAAGATTATGCTATCAATTTATGCATACAAGCGGGATCCACCAATGTCTGTGTGTCTGGATCAAGATAAAAAGGTTGCATGTTCGATTCATGTAGTGTTCATTACAAGATACAAAGATCTATTGTTGTGACTTGAATTGTGAGCAGTATTCGAATGTAATTAAGTCATGAAATGCATGTAATTGAACAATGAATTATAAGAATAAGTTCATGTTTTTTCTAGTGACTTGAATTCCTAGCTTTATTGGAACATGTTGAGATATCAAGCTTAACTAGTTTAATCTAGTTATTCAACACATGTAACTTAGTAGTTACCTAGATCGAATCTAGTTAATGTGTTGACCTTAAGCCTTTAAATAGGACCTTGTACTTAAGTGGGATATTCTAGATCCTCCACTCCTTAGTACATTTAATGTAAGACTTACACATACGTACCTATGTTCTACCCACACATGTGCACCTTTGCACATGGGTTGTATATATATACCTCATTGGGGGTATTTTTGTAAGTTGATGACACTTTTCAATATAGTCAATCATCCCCCATTTATCTTCGTGTTCATAAGTGTAAGTTACTCTCTCTCTCTTCCTCTCACACACTCTCACGCGCATATCATACTAATCTTCCGCTGCTTAACGTAACCATATAATTAGTCTCTCATTAACCCGAGTTAATTACCTAATTACTTAACATGGTATTAGAGCGCGTGGTTTAGGAAATCCACTAAGCCCACCGCTTATTCGTGATTGTGTGTTCGAGACGCCGACGACAAATCCTGGCTATTCGCTATCCGCTACCGTAGTGCCGCTACGAAGGACGTTTACGCGACCAAGAGAAGAAAAACAAAACAGAAGACACAACAATCATCATGAACAAACAAATGGGAAGCTCAGTCCCTAGCGAAAAGCTAGACCGAAGCAACTATTCATCTTGGGAGTACAAGATGATTCAATATCTTGTCGGCCAAGGGTATTGGGGCTACATCAACGGCGCACAAGAAAACAAACCTGAAACCGCACACGCCAACTACCCAATGTGGGAGCAAGGCGCGAGTCGGGTAATGTATTGCTTGGCAACATGTGTAAAAAACCACATGCTTAGCCACATTCGTGACGCCAAGATGCCCAAAGAGGCGTGGGAAAATCTGAAGAAGATTTTCGCCGCGGACACATCCGCGCGCAAGCTTCAACTCCGGCAAGAGTTGAACAACATACGACAAAAAGAAATGTCTGTGACGGACTACACCGCCAAGATCAAGAGCATTTGCGACTCTCTTGGCTCCATCAACGTCAACATCGACGAGGACGAGATGGTGCAAGTATGCTTGGGCGGCCTCGCACAACGATTCAACCCGTTGAGAATGGCAATCTTGGCGAGAGATACCCCTCCCTCCTTCTTCAACCTCCAATCAATGTTATTGGTCGAAGAAAACCACGTTCAACCAAAGACCAACACATCGGAAGGACAAATGCTCTTCTCCGATACGGATGGTGCCCATAGATGAGGTCGACGCGGAAGAGGTCAATTCGACCTATCCCACGAAGGGAATTCACAATTT
>NW_028230736.1:0-37339 GCF_043228905.1 Azolla caroliniana
ATGATTATGTGCACCTTTATACAAAATTTCTGTAATTTGTCCATCATATGAACGCTCAACTTTTTTTGTTACAAGACAAGATGGATATGTACACTTATAGTAGCTCCGAGGAAATTCGCTGCCTTTAACCTGTTTTTGCCCATATTTCCGCCAATTATAGCCATCATCATCAGGCCGTTGCACCATATATGGTTGACAATGACTGGTAACAAACCCTTGAGGAGGTGAGACATTCTCTAGAGTCTCAACCTCTGGTTTTACCTCTGGTTTTACCTCTGGTTTTACCTTTGGTTCAACAATAGTTTGTCGTCGTGATGAATTATATGAGGGAACCAATGGCATCCTCATCTTTGATTCAAAAGCACACATTTCTGAAAGTACTTGAGCTTTTGAGTCTCGAATACCCTCGTGTTGAGGAGGGCCAGGAGATGCCTGCAGCAAAGCATTTGACACCATCAGATGAATTAAGTTAAGATGCCTAAGCTTTGCAAAAGCAACAAGTGTTTAAGGATGTCAATAACCCTTGAGACCTAATCAAGATTACGATCAATCTCTGCTCAACAGAATTCGTTCAATATGTGCCAATCAAAATTGACCTCATAAAGAAGCGGCAGCTGCTGAAGAGGTTCGAACATAAAACCCACGACTTCAATGGTGAGAACTTACTCATTAACTTATTTCTAGGCTAGCAAAGCAAGAGGGGCCTAAGGACGCCAATAAACCCTAAAGTCTAAACCTGAACCATGATAAAGATGACAACCTCATGTTCAATATGTGCACTTTCTCAATAAATGCCACTAATTTCCTAGAAACAGTCATTGGATGTTTTGGATGGATAAGAAAACTCCAGCATGTTGATCCTACCACATCTGCATAGGCAAGACAATAGGAGTTGTGTAGGAGGTCTGAACAGAAAATGAAATGCTCACATCTATGTTGAATTAAGTTAAGAAATCGTATTTAAAGACAAGAAAAATTAAGAGCTACTTGAGTAATGCTCATAACACCTAAAGCTTGAGCCCTGAACCCTTGGTCATATGTTCAATATGCATTTCGTTCCATATGTGCTGATCAATCTACAGGCTGTCAATTAATCCTAAATCCTAAACCCTAATAATTATGATGATCACAAGTTCAATAAGCATTATTTTTTATAACTGGTGTTCATTTCCACAAAACACTCACTAGATGTTTTGGATAGGTATAAGAGTCCCAATATGGTGTTGACCCTACCATGTCTGCGAGAGGAGACAATGGCGGCTGCACGGGATGCTCAAAAGTAAAACCATCACTCCTATTTTGCTCAGAATCAGGGCCACCCAGAAGTGCTATGTTCTCTTCAGGAGCAGAGGGGATAGCATATGTTCCTGTGGTGGGAGATTGCTGAACCTGCAATATCATAGGCAATTCAACATTTTTTGTACAGAGTTATAGAAACTTCAATATGAGGAAAAGGAAACCAAATTTATAAAGTTAAAGATGTGGATAGAAAGACATATCCTTTTAATGTCCATAGGACATTGATATGGGATGGGGCTGAGCCTATAGAGAGGAACTACCAATGGAGAGAAAAAAGAGATATGATGCTTATACAAATAATATATACATAAAACAAGTGATATGGAGAAAAAGTTTATCTATATACAGAAAAACTTAGTACGTTAGAACGTAAAATGGAGAAAACAGAGGTCTATCTACACAAATATTGACGAAGTAGGACATCCAATATGAGAAAAAGATGGTCTATCTACACAATATATGCTAAGTTGAAGCTTCGATTGCAGAAAAAAGGAGGTCTATCTAGATTCTACAAAAATGCTTATTGAGTTAGATCTTCAAAATGAAGAAAAAGATCTATGCAGATATCTATTCAGTTCAATACGAAGGAGAATAAGATCTATCTACACAAGTTAAATCTTCAATCTGGAAAAAAAGGAATTCCATATACTCAATAAATTTACTAATTGAGAGAAAGTTCAAAGCTTATGGAGAAAAAATGTCTACCCACACTAACATTTACCGAGTTAGAAGAATTTCAATTATGGAGAAAAAATGAGTTCTATCTAAATTATCCAGAAAAGAGACCTCTATCTATCTACATACCTGTCCAGAGCAAAATAACACGGGAGAATCGAGTAAGGTTCTTGGACTAAACCCCGGTGGAATGGTGAGATAAGGTGAAGAACGCCTTATCGGAAGCTTCTCGGGCATCATAGCTTTGAACCTTGCAGAGTGATTCAGTTTCGATGTAGTAGAAGAACTTATAGGAGGAGCTCCCATTTGCCCTGTATAATATTATTGCTTTCCCGTGTTAATTGATCTAAGAGACACAAGAGATGGCTAAAAGATGATATTAATCGATGGAAAAGCTAATAAATCAATGACCAAAAGTTAGTAAGCCAAGCCCAAACATTGTAGATTAATAGCTACAAGATTGTAAATCAAGCCAAAAAATTATATATGAAAGATAAATAAGCCCAAAACTTAGTAAATCAATGTCAAAAAATGGTAAATCAAGCCCAAAGCTTTGTAAATCAATGGTTAAATTGTGGTACGTCAATGGCAAATCTTGTATTTTCTGATCTTAACATCTTTCACACCTTTATCCTCTAAACTTAAATTTCCATCTGTTTTCTTAATCAGACAGTTACAGCTTTCTTTCTAACCTTAAACTCCCACCTTTCTTACATTTTTTAACTTCCATAGCTCTGATCTTCAATGTTTCATCTTTGCTGATCTTAAAGCTTGCACATCCTGCTCTTCAAATTCTCTAATCTCTTTTCATCTTAAGCTTCCCCAACTCTGGTATTCAACTTTCATCTTTTTCTGATCTGAGAACTTCCACATCTCAGTCCTTCGATTTTCATTTTTCTAGTCTTAAAAACTTCTATATCTCTGATCTCAAGAATTCCAAGATTACTGTTTTCTCTCCGTCAAAGTAAAAGCACCTAACAAGACGAAGAGGTTATCTGCTTCCATCTCATTTTCTCATCTCAAAGTTTCATAGCTCTGATCGTAAAATTTTCATACCTCTGATCTTAAAACCTACATACCTCTGGTCATTCTACAATGGAGTACAACAGGCGATCTATTTCCATCTTCCCTTGTAATCCTTAACTTCCATTTTTCTGATATTAAAACTCCTATACATGTGGTATTACATTATTTCCATCTTTCTAACCTTAAAACTTCCAATCCTTCGATCTTAAAATTTCATTTCGTTTTAATATTAACACTTCCATATCCCTGATCCTAAAATTTATATCTTTCTGATCCTAAAAATCCATACCTCTCATTTTTGAACTTCCATTTTTTCTCATCTTGATATTTCCATATCCTTGATCTCCTTTACTTTATCTTTCCAAACTTCAAGCTTCCATTCCTCTGATTATATATTCCTGATCATATTTCTGACCATCGAAAATTTCCATGTCTCTGGTGGTTCACCATCAACGCATGAAACAATCTCAAATAAAAGGGTACCAAACAATCACCTACACCATAAAGAAACAAAGATTTCCATTGGTCATTTATACATGCCTGTGTGAGAAGTCGAATCAAAAAACCAGGAATCCTTCGTATCATCGCCCAAAGGAGATAAATTACTCCCTAAAAGCTGAGAAAACGATTTATGTTCTGAGTAAGGATCCTCTGCAAATAAACTTGAAACAAATGTCATTGGACTTGGAGAAGGACCATCAGAAGTATTCTTAAATATGTTGTCGGAGAACGCTTTAGGTGGAAGAGAAAGCTTTGGAAGGGATGTGTTAGCAGGAGCCTTCTTCATCGTCATCATTTCAACATCGCCCATCTCTGATCTGTTAGGAAATTCATCCATGAATCAATCGGAGATGGTGGAAGTAAAGAAATGGGTCGATGAAGAAGAGGAAGAATGAGCAGGGTTTTTTGAAGAAGGGGAGGAAAGAATGACGAAGGAAAGAATTGTGCAGACAAAAACATGGAGAAGAAAGGAAGGAAGGAAGAAAGAAAGAAGAAGAAGAAGAAGAAGAAGAAGAAAGGTGAATAAAGTCTATGGAGGGGAAACTGTATCTTTCTTCTCATCACCGTCGTCGTCACCATGGCTATCGCCATCATCAATCTGCATACATACTTACATACATACTCTGTTCCCATTTCAGGTTTAAATTTTTTTACTCTGTTTTTTCTCCTCCCTCTCCATCTCTGTCTCTATACATGTATGTATACAGTATGTATATGATATGTATATGTATATGTATATGTATATGTGTACTGTTATACATATACATACATGTATGTAGTATATGTACATGTGTACATATACTACATACAGGTATGTATATGTGTTTATCCACTTAATAACATTAAGTAGCAAAGCAAAGAGTGCTTGTTTGGGCAATGGAAATAACCACCTCATGGGCTCTCCAGGAGGAGAACCATCTCGCTTGCCCGATCCCTTTGCCCACACGATTATCATATTCGTATTTTCTTACCCTCTCGAATCACTATAGTATGACCCAATTAAGATCAAATTGCATGTTATGAGTAAAGCTACAAGAAAGACAAATCATCGAGCTCGATATCATAGATTAATCATTGATCATTGATAGTTCTAGTGACAAACCTTCAACCAACCATGATACTTCAAGAGGGGTTCCTACAACAAACTTGGACTCGACAAGACATTTCTCCCACCTCAAGATTCACATGGTTTTGCCTCACTTTCACACTTATTGTTGTAACACCAAGCTTAGAATCTCCTCCTTCTATTGAAGTTGCTTAACCAACTTGATTTTGCCTCATTGACAACCAAAATTTTGACACAAATTTTTCCTCTATTGCTCATTGTGCTCAACGAAGTGTCCTGTTGTGCCTTTCAATTACAAGCAATGTTCAAGAAATGTTTCACTTATTTACTTAGTGTCTTGTTGTGCCTTTCAATTGCAACCAACCTTTGCACGGAAGTGGAGAAGAAAAAATAAGAAACCGTAAGATGTGCTCAATTGGACATTTTTTGCTTCTTTCACATACAATATAACAATAAATTTTGAGAAACATGCCTCACAATTTGTAGAAACCTATCAAGGTATGCTTGTATTCAGTTGGGGATATGCTCCCTTCATGACATATTTGGACTTGGTTGGAAATTCCATGTTTTTTGTCGATCCATGTTCCCTTCGTAACATATTTGCAACTTAGTAGGAAATTGCAACTTGACATTATTTTCTTGAGTTCAAGTTGGTTGTTTACAAGGGGCCGTAAATGTAACCCTATTTGAAACGGGCGACAGAGCCAAAATGCCACTATGTTCTCTTTACCTTTACATCGAGGGTTTGGGATTTTTCTTTTGTAACTACAATTGGTCAATTATGGTTTCAATATGCAAAATAATGGGAATTTCTCGTTTTGAACATTCACTTGTGGCATACCATACCACACAAATTTATAGGAATTCAATTAAAGTTTTATGTATTTCATCATATTTAGCCAATGAGAGCATCTTATTCTCACACATGTTATACAACTACAACGGAATCAAGTGGTCATTCATCTCATTTAGATTGTGTTAAGGGAAACATGTGCTTTCATTGACTAAAAATGTCGGTCCAATTGGAAATATAGATGGAGGAAACAATATTATACTAAATGCCTATATGTTCCTATTATCCGATAAATAAAAAGGAAAGTCAACCAATTTTGATTACAAAATAAAATCTCAAATTAGACATCTTTTGAGAGAACTAGCACAATTTTGTAACAATATCGTTATGCTTCATGGATTCTTCGACATTGGTAACATGGTTCCATGTCAACAAGTAACTCAAGCTTTAAGAGCATGTATGGTAGATGGAGTTGAAATCTATAGCTATAGACTACATGGTAAGCACATGTTAAAAACAAATAAATAATGATAATGATGGATACTTTTTTTCCCCAAAAACAAAACTCCTTCCATTAGCTATTAAATTTTACAACAGATAATGTTATATACAAATCCCGGAAGGGACTCGATAATTCCATCTTATGTGGAGGTCCACTGACTCAAGAATGGGAGAGGACGACCATTGTTGGATGAAGGCTAATCATTGTTTTTCATCTCCATCGGATCCATCCGCGATACCATTGTATTGGATCTTTAGTGTGGCTACAACTTCACTCCATATCTCTTATAATAATGTTGCATAGTGTACGGTGGTTTGGCATTGATGGGAGTTTAGTGAATATATGTCAGTGGTGGAAAATATAATCTCCTGTGCCTTTATCACCAAATTTATCCTCTCCTCCTGATTTTTGTATTTGTCAATTGGGGCCAACCATGGTAACCAATATACATTACCCCACTTGAATGTGTCTTGCACCTAGCATAATTGCAATAGTCAAATGGGTCTTCGAGTAGTCCCACATCTACCAAGAATCTAGAAAATGTTCCTTGCCATCAATCATCACCCAATAACTTATGATGATCCTATTGAAAGCCAAAGGCATGTAAAAATCCTGGAATTTTTTAGTCTACGAGAAAATATGTCAAGGGCTTCTCTTTAGTGTCTTATTGATGTCAATGATATGTTGAACTATGTTAAAGCAATTAGGCCCAAAAGCATTGGTGTTGACTTTGTTATCTAACTCCAATTTCTTAAGTTATCTCTATTTATTGGCCTCTTTAGCCTCTCTTGCTCATTCAGTCCTTCATAAGTGTACACCTCATAATAAAACTAACTAATACAAATTACCCTCATAAGTGTATCTCGTAGCTTCCATTGGATGGAATGTCAGTCAATCACTAATTGCCATAAGAGATTGTTTTCCTTCGAATATCAAATAACAAAATGAGCCCACATTAACATTAAGGTAGAAGAATCCATCTCATGGTCAACTTATTATTCAATGAAATCTCTATCACAACACCGAAACAAAAAATAAGACCTTAACAAGTTAGAGCATCTCTCTCTATAACCCCACTCTGACAAAAGACCAAGGGTTGAAAACCTATGCTTGCACATGAAAACAATTAAAGAATAAATGGTTTGAATTATTATGTGCAATTGTCCTATGTGGGAAATCAATCCTTTCCTCAAGCTTGTAGCATTGTCTAAGGAATATCATTAATTCCTAGTTTTGACCATTCAAATGTGGACGATTCATACAACTCATACTTAAGGTGACTTCATTGATTAAAATTAGCTAACAAGAAACCTTCTCTCCTCAAGTTGACTATATTGCTACGCATATATAATCAATGAATATTTTCTATAAAGAGTGTTTTTGATATTTTTGGCCGTCACATTGGATTTATTTGGAAAAGAATTGTTACATCGTTTTCAATCTCAATTGCTAATGCAATTCTATGTTGAAGTAGGATATTGGAAGCATTTCCTTTTTATAGATTCATGAGCTTAGCTTGATAAAAAATCTTAAACTTGAACAAGTAAACATGGTACCACTTGTATATTGCAACATTTAAGGTTGCAAGTTTGAGGTTAGAATCATTTTAAAAGTTCTTTAGATTTCTTCATATATTTAGGTTGATATTCTGCATATTAATTATTTTCTCAAACAATAATGTTGCCTTATGACAAACTTACAATGTAAATAAAACCCATGAATGTATATATATTCCCAATTTCATAGCAAATGTGATGAACTTAAATACAATGTTCAAGGGCATTCTATTAAACCACAACAATCAATTTTCCAAAATTCGAATTATTTTCCACAAGTGATTTCCTTTCTTGCATTCAAAAGCAACTACATCTTCATGTTACAACATCCCTTAAATAATTCTAAATGATGAAATTCACCGCCTTGGCCCTTCACTAAAGTTATGTTATTTAAAGAATAACTTGAGTTCATCAAACCTTTGTTGTTCTAGTACATCTTCATGTTACAACATCCCTTAAATAATTCTAAATGATGAAATTCACCGCCTTGGCCCTTCACTAAAGTTATGTTATTTAAAGAATAACATTAGTTCATCAAACCTTTGTTGTTCTAATATAGCTAAGAAATGGTCTCATTAGGTATAGTCATGACTCATCAGAGAACAAAGAACATTATATTCAAGATATTCACCTATAGATGAAGAAACATGTGCACAACCCACAACCTCTTGAGCTCAATGATTTGGACCCTTCATAACTGTTTACACCATTTTAGGGTTCATCTTTGGAGAAACAATATGATGTGATTGCTTCTTTGTCTCCATCAATTCCAAATTCAGATAATGATTTTGAGCCTGTACTAAGAATTTGGGGCTCAAAATTAGCCATACAACAATGTAGGACCAATTCAAGTTGATGTTAAGTCGCGTAAATTTGTTTGTTAAGGATGTTGTGGCTTGGTCTGCATTAATTTCAGGTCTCACTTCATATGGATGTGGAGATGAAGTGCTAACTGTTTACGTAATGATGAAGAATCATGGAACAAGGCCAAACTAAGTCACGGTAGTGAACCTTCTTAAAGCATGCTCAAGCGCAAGAGCACTAGATAGTGACAAAATCATCCATTTTGAGGTTGTGGAGCTAGGCTTTTGAGGTGGACTCAACACTTGGAAACACTCTTGTTGATAGCCTCCAGGTATGCAAAAGGTAGTAGTCTTGAGGATGCCTACAAGATGTTTGATAATCTTTTCTTAAAAGATGTTGTATCTTGGAACACCATGATCGTTGGCTATGTAGATAATGGATACAATTGTAGAGCTTTGGAATGATCAGAAAGGTTGGCGAAAGAGAGCATAATGCTTGGAGTAATATATCTGGATAATATGTTGTTGGGAAGGATAGTCGCGTCCTTTCCATCAATTTGTATTTTGTAGCTGATATGTTTTTTTGGAATAAAATAAAATTCAAGTTGATGTTAAACATAGTAATGAACATTGAGTTTGTAAACAAGGGCATGTGATCATTCATTGTCTCCAACCTTGACATGGCAACAACTAATCCATCCTTGATGTTGCCTGTGATTTATATTTCCATACTAGAAGCTACAAAAATCACAGTATGGATACATGTTGCATTGTGATTCATTGTGCCTTGGCATGTAGTGAATTGTTACAATATATAGCCATTTATGTGTGATGTGTCATAAAAGACTTGAGTGTGTTTTATTTATACTTCTCAATTGTAGTTACCCTAGTTGGACTATAAAAGTTCAACACTTGTACTTACCATATTCAAATAGAGATTCGTCTACACTAATTTTGTTGTTTGAATTTTTGATATTAATGCATTATTTTGAAGAAAACTTGTGAACTTAATATTCTCTAGATTGCAATAATGATGCATGTTGATATACATTACACTTCTGCAGGCAAACTAAATTCGCCACTTGATTTGCTTTATAATGATATGGTATTCTCTAAAAAGTTGAGCAAAACTTTTTAATGCTATTATTCTACATGCAAATATGTTGTAGTGCTCAACATAAAGCTGGTCGAAATCTTAAACTTAATAGTTGGAAATTCATAGGGAAACATATGTGTTTTGTATGCAAAATTCATGTGGTAAAGTTTCACAAATTTCTATTATTTCAATCATGAAAAGGAAACTTTGGTTGGTCATGAAAAAGATGTTTGAACAATGAGATGTGGATGGCCATCTATACTAAGTTTGGTTTTTTACCTAATATCATCCTTGGTACGAATCCATTGAATGCACATGTATCACTAATATTATATTCTCTTTCGAGACCTTCAAGAGCTATTATCTTGATTCTCAAGTTGAGCACAAACTCATCTCCATAACGACTTGGAAACAAGAGCCATAACCATTCATCATATTTTGGAAATCCATAGCTTTGCTTTGATACCCACTTTGAAAGGAGGAATATAGGGTTAGGTAGCATAAAAGTTCAATAGTTTCTTTGAATATTCAAATAACATAATTTATGAGTGCAGGTTGACTAAAATATGCTTATATGTATAATGTATGCATTAGAATGTAAAAAAACATGTGAGATCCTTATTTCTACTTTATGCATATTAGTGCTCTATAAAATTTAAATCAAATAAATAATTAAACTAAAAACAGGTATGCAAGGTTATCAAGATCCATTGGCAATGACTAAGAAATGAGGTTTGCTAATCATAGTCTTAATTTATTTAATAAATTTTTGTTTCCAATACGCTCAAATTTATGTTTAGCCATAGAAGCTTATTTTGTCGACTATGTGTTGCTAAATTAATCATGTATTGTGCATTTGGCTTTTGACTTTTCTTAGTTATATTGTTCAATATTCTTTTCCATGTGATTAGGAGCTTATAATAACTCGTCCAAACACATAGTAAACTTGAAAATGAGCAAGCATAACTTTTGAGACCATTATTTTTTGGGGCATGAACCACAAATTTAGAATGTGAATGATACGTATTGTTGTCGACCTTGACAAAGCATCGTGCTTACACATAATTAAGTAATTTTCGATGCATAGAGATCATGTTTTTGATTGGTAAAGCACCATGCCTACACACTTTTGAACTAGGAAAGCATATTTTGGAGTAAAATTTCTCTTCATAAAGATCGCTATTCTATCAAATATGCAAGGCAATATTAGACATCATGCATTTACACCGTATGAAGATAATCTTTTCGATTGGTAAAGCGCCGTGCATACACACTTTTGAACTATGAAAGCATATTTTGGAGTAAAAATTCCCTTCATAAATATCACTATTCTACCAAATATGCAACGCAACATTAGACATCATGCATTTACATTGTATGATTTCTATTTACCTTTGAATTGTTTTGGTACAAATTGGGTTAATGTAATTGGTTTACATAGAATCCGAACACAGACAAAACATGTGGTATGTAATTTAACGCAATCACGCATGTGCATTGTTATATACATTCATATGTGACGCAGAAGATTTACGTGCGCATGTTTGTTTGTTGATATAATGAGAACAAAAAGGCAGGCATGGACCATCGTATCCATAACGAGTATCAGAGAAACAAAAAGACAAAATAGTTGTTTCTCAATAAAGAATGCTCTTCGTACATATATTAAAAGGATGAAATTTGTATTAGTTTCAAAAGTTTAGAATTCATTTGGCAAGAGGTCATGATGACGCCACAATTGGAAGATGCTTATGATTAGTTGCGAAAGTTTAAGAGTAGTGCTCACATCCTTTATTCAATAAATTTCTTTCCACAAACATGTCAACTATGGATACGCCATTTATTTTTAAAGGAGAGCACAATCGATGAAATATTGTAGAAGTGTTGGCCCACTAACAAGGGAATGCTATCTTTGTCAAAAAGCTTGTAGGCAAGGTGCTTTTGTCAATGTTAGGCATCGATACACATCATTAATTTTCCAATATAATTTTGTTGTTCATCGTACATTATCCTTTTGTGAATAATTGAACATAGAAGCGAGATATTTGCGAAATGGCCAAAGAATTCTAGTTGAAACATGATTTTGTTCATGTGCAAGAAAGGAGCACGAATTTTGTTTTGTGCTTCATAATGACAACCTTTGTGACTATTCTACTTCTAATATTTTTTAAAATGTAACGACTGAAATTAGGATAGGACAACAGAAAACTAGTAAGTTTGTAACTGAAGGATATGCAATGATTCTATTGGTTAATGTCCAAATGTCATTGAAACCTAAACCCCTAAACATGTTCAAATAGAATACCTAAACCAAATTCTTGTTCTTAATAACATTGAATTAAACCATTATTGTAACAAGAAAATCTTTGCAAGAAAAGAGACTATGTTAATTCATTGTGAGCGTATAACTCAAAGGGAATGTAAAGGTACTACTCCTAAAGAGGAGCAATATTAAATCTACCTAACATCATTTATAAAATGTTGATATCATCATCCCAATGTAAAATAAAGCAAGGGTTAAACTAGTGAGTTTTTCTATGTTTTAGTAAAAATTAACATTTGAGACTACCCCTTACATAGTGATGACTTTCATATTATTACCCGTATAAGTCTCATATAACAAATATTGTCATGCTTAGATTTAAATAAAGCCATGAGTTTTTATGAAGCAAATTTTGTGATTCACATTGCACAGAGAATGTAGATGAATGCAAGTAGTCTTGAGCATTCTTACTAGTTAATAAAGGGAAACATATGTTTCTTCCTTTCTTTTGTGATATTGCTTTAGCACATAAATCGGTACAACAACATTTACCAATGATATTAAAACCTATGCTTGTCATTTCATTACGACAATTGATGTTGAACATTGACAAATATGCACAACTTTTACATGGAGTTAATTTCCCTCACTGGTACAAACAACTTAAAAGGTTGTTCAAGGTGAGAACAAAGTCCATCCACACAAAAAGCATAATCCATGCATTTTACAAGGTGTAGAAGTAAATTCCTCTTGTCTTGAATATTGTTGTTGAAGCCAAGAAGAGAGAGAGAGAGAGAGAGAGAGAGAGAGAGAGAGAGAGAGAGAGTTCCCATCAACCATTTCGTGCAAATGTATTCATATGGAGAGTCATGATTGGTGTGCTTACATTAGGTTCAACCTTAAAGAGATGAGGACCAAGTTTCTTTTGCACCATTCCATTGGAGGACAATACACATAGGTTCATTAAATGTCCTATAGCATGTACCATTTGGAAGTATTTATCGGATGTTTGGCAAGTTTTAACCCGTTATTATTTGAGACCTCAACAATGGGGTTTTTTCAGTATGTTTAAACTGGTTCAAATGATGAGATGGAGATATTGTTCCAATTTTTATGTTACTGGGGTCGACAACACAATTGGAATATGCGTAATGCTTTCATGTTTGATAGTAAATATGGGGTGAAAACATATATAAAGAAGTTGAAATGTATTCTTATGTGGAATTTCTAGATGTTAGAGCATGTGGGGATCATTTCCTCAAATGCATATTCAGGTTTTCTAATGACATTACAGGATGTCCCTCTCCCTACATAGGATAGGTAGGTATAGGAGACTAAGTAGTGTTGGAACTATGGATTTTACATACAATTAATACAATTGTGCCCATTTATAATAGAGAGAGAGAGAGCCCAGTTGATAAGGTTGCCCAATGCAGACTAGTTGGTCATGGGTTCAACCCCTACGTTCCATAGTGGCATCTTCTCTAGTGAAATAGAGATTATATGAAGTATATAATAGAGAGGTGAGGAATCTGGGTTTTGAACCCAAGACACAATGCTTGTAATGTTATCGACTTACCACTAGGGTAAGCTAATTACAATAAAGAAAGAGAGGAAAAAAAACACTTAGAGTGGAGAGGGGAAGAAGAAGCGAAATTATTTTTATTGTTGCGCTCTCTACCTGTAACGGAATTGAGCATAAAGACATGCGTTCGAAAGCCCTCGATTAGAGCTTCATAACGAGATATAACAAGTTAAATTTGGTGGTATGTGCAAGAAGCAACGATATAAATAAGGAATCTTGTGTTATTGTCATCCATATACTCAACACACAGTGTGGGTCTTCTATTGTATTCATCATCTTCGACATCTTCAATCGGGTGAGTTCTGGTTATCTTTCTTGTTCATGGAAAATTGTTTTTATCCTGGATTGCTATCACATCAAGAATAATGGATATGAACATGAATTCCTCTCAAATTGTGGGGGACATTGATATGGACACAATTGATCCAAAATAGAGTAATGTGATGGTTGAATGTAATGGTGAAAGGGAAGACATTGGAAGCTCTAAGAGGTCAGTTTTTGGTTCGAGAAATCACTTTTTATGGCGAGGTTGTGTGGGTGGTTGGGATTTATGCCCCTAACCAAGCCACTCAATGTATTACATTATGGGGCTCACTCCGTCAAACTCTATGTGTGGGTCGTCCAAGATTATTTATGGGTGATTTTAACATGTGTGTTGATGCATCTCAATCTACGTCTGAACATTCAATCATGGATGATCCTGAGCAACTTGCTTGAGATTCATTAGTTATGGAGGTTCTGAAGTTAGATGTTTGGACATGGTTGCATGGGAATGATCCAACATAGACAAACATGGAGTCGGTTAGATAAAATGTATGTGATGCACAATGATTCTTTTTTACTGACATCACTTCGTATGACAATTTTACAAGATGTAAGAACTTCATATCACTTTCCTATTTGTTTGGAGGTTCGTGGTCATGCAATTGACATGTATAAGTCTTTACTTGGAAAGCCTCCATTACACTAGCAATGGAACTGATTTCGGCTCAAACCGAACCGAACTGAAAAACCGTGGCTTAACGGTTTATAGGTTCAAAAATAAATAAATTTTTTGGTTTGGTTTCAAATGTTACTAATCGGTTTAAGGTCGGTTTTGAATTTACCGGTTTATCAGCTTATCGATTTCGGTTTATGTGGTTTGGTTTAAAGGCTTAAAGGTTTATAGGTTAAAAAACACTCATAAAATTTCCCTATAGGCTCTAACTTTCAACTTTTAATTTTAAACTCTAGTTTTAACTTATTTAATTTTATACACATTATATGTAGAGTCTCCTTTTCATTTATGATGATCAAATTTATGATAAGTATGATGACAAAATTGATTATGATTTTCTCACACAAATTTATAATAAGTATGATGATTAATATCAATAAAAAATGGTTTAATTTGGTTTGGTTTAAATGGCTTCAAAAATTTGAAAAAGTTTGGTTTCGTTTTTATTATTAATAAATGGTTTGGTTTGGTTTCAAGGCCAAGAAACCGAACCGAACCGGGCCCATTGCTACATTACGCTTTAACTCTTTTCTTTTGCTTCAACCTCACTTTAATTCTCTCATGGATCAAATTTTGGTAAATTTTTCACAAGAAGTGAATCTTAAAGGAATTAAAGCATGTGATATCACATTACGAAATATTAAGATCGTTCATCGTATGTATGGAGTAACTAATGCTCAACAAAGAAGAGGTCTTCTTCTAAAATTCTCAGAAGTTCTCTCTAGGTGTAATGCATTATTGATACGTGCACCTTTAGATGAGGAGCTTTTGGATATCCAAAGTCAATTGCATGTTATTATTTCTTAGTTGCAATGCCTATTTCTTTGATGGGGGGTGGTATAAGATATTTAAAAAGGTCTTGGCAAATAGATAACAAAAGTATTTGCCAAAGTTGATACATCCCGCCTAATATGGTTTTATTGCAAGTAAGAATATATCGCATAATGTGTTGAATGTTCAAATGGCCATGGATTATGCTCGAAACACTCATCAAGATTTTATTATGGTGCAATTAGATTTGGAGAAAGCTTATGATCATGTTAATTGGTTCTTTGTTTCTAGGTTAATCATACAATGGGCTTTGGACCCAAAGTTGATACATCCCGCCTAATATGGTTTTATTGCAGGTAAGAATATATCGCATAATGTGTTGAATGTTCAAATGGCCATGGATTATGCTCGAAACACTCATCAAGATTTTATTATGGTGCAATTAGATTTGGAGAAAGCTTATGATCATGTTAATTGGTTCTTTGTTTCTAGGTTAATCATACAATGGGCTTTGGACCTCATATGCCTCGCTTCATATTTTTATTAGGACAAAATGCGGTATCTCGAGTAATTCTTAATGGGGGAGTTACATCATATATTTACCTCACAAGATTCGTTCATCAAGGATGCCCCATTAGTCCATTGTTGTTTGCTATTGTTACTCATCCCTTGTTAGTGATGCTATCCAAGCTTGCAACAAATGGTGATATTGTGGGTCTACACCTTCCGTATGGAGGGCAACTAGTAGCACAAGCTTTGGGTGATGATTCTTTCATGTTTCTACAAGCCTCACGAGAGAATCTTGAGAAAGGGATGCTCGTATGGAATCAATTTGTATTGGCTTCCAGATTACATATTAATTGGAGGAAATCTAGTCTCATATCATGTACTGAAAGTTTGGAATGTTTAGGATGGCAAGGATCCGTAGTGAAGAAAGACTCTATTTTCTGACACTTGGGTTATCCATTAGGAATGAATGTTACAAATGGTCAATTGATTGAATGGATGTCTAGTAAGTTGAGGGGTACGTTCATGTATTGGAAGTCACAATCTTGGCCATTTGATGTATGCTTGAAGGTTGTACAATGTATTATGGAACCCATGATATTATATTACTTGTCATTGTTGCCATGCACAAAGAAGGCTTTGCATTCTATTTTGCAACCTCTTTGATATTTGTTGTGGAAGAAGAGGGATAAGATGGGAATCAGTTGGGTTGCATGGAATCATCTAGCAATCCCTAAGCGCTTGGAGGGGGGGGGGGGGTGGAATATTGAACTTATCTAAGCATATGATGGCTTGTAGATTTTCATTATAACAAGATATGTGTTCAAATTCACAACCATGGATATCTATTGTTCAATATTTCATAGGGGTTTGACACATGGCCATTTGATGTATGCTTGAAGGTTGTACAATGTATTATGGAACCCATGATATTATATTACTTGTCATTGTTGCCATGCACAAAGAAGGCTTTGCATTCTATTTTGCAACCTCTTTGATATTTGTTGTGGAAGAAGAGGGATAAGATGGGAATCAGTTGGGTTGCATGGAATCATCTAGCAATCCCTAAGCGCTTGGAGGGGGGGGGGGGTGGAATATTGAACTTATCTAAGCATATGATGGCTTGTAGATTTTCATTATAACAAGATATGTGTTCAAATTCACAACCATGGATATCTATTGTTCAATATTTCATAGGGGTTTGACACATGGGAGGACAACGATTAAGGCTTCATGGTAGCAATTACTGAATGGATGTATTTCACTTAGGATTCTAGGCTCTACATGTGTTCAACACTTGGTTACCTCATGGCAAGAAGCACTCTTGTTATGTGTATGGAAACCATCATCTAGAGAGAGCATTGTAATTCTTTGCAAAAAGAGTTGTTTGTGTCTTCTCAGTTATTATGTTGGTCAGGAAAGGAGAGATTGCGCTCTCAATTTAATCGTTTGTTTTGTTTGGGGGTCAAAGAGGTGTGAGATATATTTGAGGCTCCATCTCAAAGAATTTTGGAGTTTGTTGAAGCGCGACAATTATTATGCATTCTGCCTAATTATGGGTTTATTTGGCAACAACTACAAAATCTCGCATTGATGCAAGGTCCCTTACCTCTACAAATAGGAGAACAACCATGGCTTGATTGGTGTTTAAAGGGTCAAATGTCATTGTTACAAGTGACTACTAATCTTTTGTATCATTGCTTTGTTGAGTCTCTTGGATGGTTATCATATAAGACTGAAGAAGAATGGAGATTACACAAATCTGATCATGCAGTTGAGTCTCTTGGATGGTTATCATATAAGACTGAAGAAGAATGGAGTTTGTTGAAGCGCGACAATTATTATGCATTCTGCCTAATTATGGGTTTATTTGGCAACAACTACAAAATCTCGCATTGATGCAAGGTCCCTTACCTCTACAAATAGGAGAACAACCATGGCTTGATTGGTGTTTAAAGGGTCAAATGTCATTGTTACAAGTGACTACTAATCTTTTGTATCATTGCTTTGTTGAGTCTCTTGGATGGTTATCATATAAGACTGAAGAAGAATGGAGATTACACAAATCTGATCATGGGTGGTGGTAGATCTTACAACGTAGTTGGCATTCTAAATGGACACTTGTAGCAAAGGTCTTTATTTGGAGAGTTTTGGTTGGAGGATTGCCTTTGGGATTAGCTCTAAAGTGTCATGGATTAGCAACGTGTAATTGTTTCTTTTGCACTGTTCAATTGGAAGAATACTCATCGATTTATACAATGCCCGATTGCTTGTCAAATTTGGAGTTACATTTCTCAAATTTGGCAAGTTTGATCACGGTGTTATTTGACACCTAGACAATGGGTGTTTGCACAATTTACACAGGTTGACCCAAAATTAGAGATGGAGATCATTTTTCTATTTCGGAGATATTGGGGATTGCGTTATAATTGGAATGTGCGCAACGCTTTTGTATTCGACGATGTCGTCAAGATTCCGAGCCATGCTGAGAAACCAGGGAATATCAGAAGCATCGGCGAAGTGCATCATGTGCACTTACCCTTGTATAAACGTGTGAATAATAGGGGTGCCCTTATGGTGCCGAGTAGGAGTTAAGTCGGGATAGAGAATCCCATGTAAATCGGGATTTATCCCACATTGTTACACATCCCTCTCCTTGTTCTATAAAAGGAAGGGAGGGTCCCTTGTGGAGGGGTTGCCCATTTTGAGTTAGGAGGGTATACCGTTAGATTTAGTGTTTGGTAGTTCTTAGTCTTCATATTTCTCTTACTCACTTAGGGTTTGTACTTTGGTCTTTTCACCCTATTTCGTTTAGGGTTTCATCTTGGCAGTTTCTTCTTCTTCTTACTTTCTTATTTTTGGTTAGGGTTCTTCGACTTCTTCTTCTCCTTCGTGTCTGTTTAGGGTTTAGTTCGGTGAGGAGCTTGTATGTTCAATGGGGTTTGCTTCTGCTTGGTCTCCTATGCAAGACCCCGCTTGGTGCGACGAGCTCGAGAGCTCCCCAATTGGCGGCTTGGCAATAGATGACTGTTGTAACCTAACCTACCTTGGTCCGACTCAAAGCCGGAGTTGTATCTTGCTCTTGTAACTATACATATAAAGAGTTGTGCATATTTGTGTCTCTAGTGGTGCCAGGTGCGTTTCTTTCCCCTTTGTTTCCTGTACATAAGAGGTGTGTGTTGAGTCAGTGTTGCGTGTGTGGGCTCTCTCTCTCTCTCACACACACACACACACACACACACACACATACACATATAAAACACATCTTTTTCCTATTCCACTGCACAGAATCATACCATTCGATTCCCCTCTATTGCGACAATATGAGCAGTATTTATCTGGCTTGGAACCATTGTTCCATGCACGGACGAAGCATATCAAAGTGCACTATCACTTCATTCGAGAGTGCGTTCAGGTAGGAGATGTCGATCTCCAACACATCAACCTGAATCTACATATGGCCGACATCTTCACGAAAGTCGTAGGAGCCAACAACCTTCGATGATTCATGTCAAGCCTTCGACTAACAATCCCTGACTTGCCTAGCTTGAGGGGGAGAAACCGTACAATGTCCGAACCGGATACCGGCCGAAGTGGACAGCAACCGAAGTAGCCGACCAAAGTTGAGCTTGAGGGGGCGTGTTGAGAATCAAGCTCAACCTAGTCTAGTGTGTGAACACACCCTTGAGAGTGTATGAACACTCAAAGGTCAAAAGTCACCACTACTTTTGTAACATTAACTATGTGTCATAGAATCATATTCTATTACACAGAACTAGTGAGTTTCCACATTCCCCATGACCGATGAGCTTCGGTAGTTAATGAAGAGAGAGGGTGACTATATAAAGCACCCTCCTCCTACTTTGTAATGTGTCGGTTAATCTCCTTTGTAATATACATCTCTTGAGTATTTTATTTTTCTAATCTATCTGGTGTCTCTCTCCTCACCTCTTCTCAAACACATACACACACACATACATCTCTAACCTATTCCGCTGCATAGAATCACCATCAATTCTTTATAGGCCTCATAAAAGATATGCAAAATGTTCGGTTCATTCGGAGCCGATTCGGCTGAGCCTATAGGGGTCGCGTTCAAGGTTGGGTTCGGGTTTAGGGTCAGCTCAGTTGGTTCCTCGTTCTGTTTGTCATTCCACGGGGTTGCTTGAGGTGATTGTTGGGATGGTTGTTTCTGTGTGGTCGTCTCGACAGCAAATGGCTGCTCTTCAACGCTTTTAGTGGTTTGGGGAGATATGGGGGTTGCGTTCTTGGACCCAGTCAGGGAATGCCCGCTTGATTCCCTGTCGGGAAGCTGGATGGTTTCCGGCTCTTCCTCTATCTCTTTCTCTTTCTCTGCTCAGAATCTTTTGGCTTTATATGCCTCTAACTCCAGCCCGTAGTCGAGTTGATCGCCTCCCAACTCCTCAAGTAGCTGCATTATTTCTGCGTAGTGGTGTTCCGTGAGGGCTTTGTAGTCATTCGCCAGTTTTTCCCTGATGGCGGTGATGCTTTCCGCGTTAAGCTTGTAGAACCCTCGATCGTCCTTCCTTCTGTTCTCTTGGTCTGCCTAAAGAATTATGAAGTTCGGCTGCTTGTGCGGACCAGTCCTCCCATCCTCATTGCATTCTGTCGGAGGTCATTTGTGTGGTTGACTCCCTTCGATTAGTGATCAATGTTTCGATTTGTTTATGGTACTTCGAGTTGCTTAATTTTGCTTGCAGCATGCCCTGATTGTACAACGTTGCGGTCTTGGATTAGAGCCATGTTCGTCTGCAAGATTTTAAGTTCCTTGTCATGCAACCCTTCCATATGTGCCATTTCTTGCTGCATTCGGAGCTGGATTTCCTCCGCCCATTTTCGCTCGGTCACCATTTGCTCCTCGTACTATTCGTTTTGTTTCTTGTTGGTCTCCCTCTATTTCTGGAGCGCCGCCTTGGCCCGTGCTACGACTTCTTTCTGTTCATCGAGGGCAGCGATGGCTTGGTTGTGAGTTGTCACCGACTCGTCAAGTTTGTCTTGAAGCGCCTTTAGACTTTTTTGGGTAGTAGCCTAAATGCTCATTTCTCTATCTAATGATTGTGGGAGTTCTAATCGAAGCCGGTCGATTTCTGTTTCGGCACCGTTAACGCATGTTGTGCCTCGACCTCCTCCCACACTGCATGTACTTCAGTTGTTGAGGGGCCGATCATGTTTGTTGCCGAATTGGCTTCTTACCGTTGCCGCTCTAATTGTTCAAATGGTTTATCTTTTTTTTTGGTTCTTGACGATCATAATTCTTGTTTTAGAGTTGTTGACACTTAATTTATTATGCATGCAATTTTTTTCCAATGCCATCATAAGCTTTTGTGCATCTCCTAAAGTTTTTGCAAAAAACACTACATCGTCCGCATAAAACAAAAGCATAATGGCAACATTCCCAATGGCAACTTCATCAACGCCTTCTTCCTTTACAAACTTGGCAACTATTTCCTCTAATTCATCAATGCATAGGCCATATATAGTTGGTGAGTGTGGGCATCCTTTGTTAACACCAATAGTGCTATTGAAAAAATATGAATACTTATAACTCACACATACACACAACATATAACCTTCTCATAGATTCAAGAAATTGCAACCATATATTCACTTGGTTCCTCGAGTTCTTCCATTCTGCTCCAAAGATGCCCACGAGATACCATATCAAAAGCTTTCTTGAAGTCTACGAAGCAACAATGTAAACTTTTACCTCTCAAGTGACTTCCCTCCATTAATTTCGAAGGATGATGCTAATGTGATTAATGGTACTATGGTCTTTTCGAAATTGAGCTTGTCCATAAGCTCTCTGATTTGTAGTCCAATCATACGACATGCCATGTTGCAAAACATGATTAAACATATCACTTATTCATGCACGTGCTTCCCTTATCATCCATTTGAGCATTTTAGCCTTTATACATTGAAGATCGGTTGCCTTTTGAGAGGCTAATTTCTTAAGTCCTATGCATATATCTTTGATTGTAAAGAAGCGAGACATATGTGAAAGAGAACCGTAACACATCATCTTTCCAACAAGAGATAGCTCATATAAATTCTTACGATGGATAGACCATAGTACGTAAAATTCTTTAAATCACAACTACATGATTTGGCTTCTTTAAAAGAATACTTAGTTCATACAATTAGTGATCTCATATAAGTTGAGACCTCTCTTGAAGGTAGTGGTACTCCATTGGCACAAGCACGTAATCCCTTTCTTGTCTGGTCTGGAATAAACCATCATTGCAGGTGATTCCAGAGGTGTACATCAATGACAAAACCAGTTAAGGCTATTTAGACCAGAGGCAAAGGTGTTTCAATAACAAACCAATACAGGCTATTAGACTAGAGGCAAACCAACCTACGCCTCCTTGAATGCAAACAACATTTTCCATTTTTCTTAATGCTACAATTAGTTGCAATATTATGAGGACATTATTCTAACGCATCTCAGTTACAATAAAGTCTTGAATACAAGAATCATCCACTTTGCTCATCTCCATGACAAACAAAATCACAGCACACTCATGCTGAGTAATTTAATCTTTGAATTTTCAACAGATTCACTGATCAGTTATTTAATCTTTGAATCATTTCATTTGATTACAACATTTCTTTTATTATTGTCACTTGAAAGGATGATTGCCAGGAAAAAACTATTACTATGTATGTTCCCAAGCCATAATTCTTCAGAGGCCCTTCACATAGTATGAATCAAAGGTCAGAGGTGATTTCGCATGCAGAGGGTAATTCGTCAGTATTCATAAAACATCTAACTTTGAAAGACAAAACTAATCAGCTTAGACAAGTGAAACTATCAGGGTTTTAAAATTGTGTTGAACAATGACTACGCACTAGTAAGAGGAATATTACCTGAGCTAACCTCCAATTTTATTTTGTCACCCCTAACACCCCTGGTCTACCCAAACGAGGAAACGCTAATGACTTAACCATAAAACTAGAAAATTACCAGAAATAGCACATGTGATTTATGGAATTACAGAACTACCTAGGGGCATTCGGGGAGAAAGAAAAAATTGGGTATCTTTATGCATTAAGGGGCCAATGTCAATGTGTCCGGTATGTATATTATTCATATTAAACAGGTTCTAAATGCCTAAGAATGTGTCTATACTGTTTAGTACAATATCACTGTTTCTAGTTAAGGTGGAAAAATGAGAAACAATATGTAGACTAGAACTTGTATAAATAAAAAAACAGAATTCCCAAAGATATTAAAACATTGACCATAGATCCCTAGAGAATGAAAGCATCTCTCTGATCTGTCCAATGTGCTCTTATTTCCTTTCTATTTTCAAGAAAGGGATGAGTTTGAAATTGCTTTGCTCTAACATGCCCATCATGGCTTCTTATTCACGAGGTTCTATGAAAGAAACCATTGATCCTCAAATTCATCATCTTTACACAGGTTCAGCTACAAAAACAGTACACAAAATGGCATGAAATTTCAGATGGAGAATAGTAAGAAAAGAAACATGATTCTTATGCGAAACATTGTAATACACCTTTTCTTCTTGAACAATTACTAGAACATGGCTAGATTTTTTTAATAATTACCAGGATAGGCCTACATAGTAACAAAATAAATACTCCATTTTTCTAAGATTTACCAAAATATCCTTTGGTTGTAAAGGTTCGTTTACCAAGGGGTTCTCTAGTCAATTTTGAAACATAGGAGTGAACACTCAATGAGCTAGAGGTATTTTTGCATTTTTGCCCTACTTAAACTCCAACAGTTTACCTTCGGTGATGCTCCTTCACGAAATGAGAGTGCTTTGCATCTTCAGCTGGATTGTGCACACATCATGACTTAGTAAAATCTTTTAAAAAACTACAAAACAGTTCTGTAAACCCTCTGCATTTTTGTTGGTTCCCAAAATGGCATTGGGTTTTCATTATTTGTCCAAACCCCAAGGAGAGATAAAGGGGACGAATTGAACATACAATTCCTCAATGATCACACAT
The DNA here is from genome assembly GCF_043228905.1 of Azolla caroliniana. Classification (NCBI taxonomy): domain Eukaryota; kingdom Viridiplantae; phylum Streptophyta; class Polypodiopsida; order Salviniales; family Salviniaceae; genus Azolla; species Azolla caroliniana. The sequence continues at coordinate 23,445 of NW_028230736.1, forward strand.
CATTGATCAGTAAGGGAATGAATTGATCATATAATTCCTCAATGATCGCACATAATTGATCAGTAAGGGGATGTATTGATCATATAATTCCTCAATGTCACACATAATTGATCTGTAAGGGGATGCATTGTCCATATAATTGCTCAAATACTGCATATAATTGTTACATAAAGGGGTTGAGCAAGGCCATTTGGGGGAAATAATGAAAACTCAAGGGCTTTTGAGGAAATAACAAAAATTGCAGAGTATTTGGGAGTTCTATCTTAATACGTGAGAGCTAAGAGCATCTTACGAGTTAGCGCCAACGACATCTTCAAAACAAGGGCCAATGTAACCCCAAATCCCGTTACAAATGGCCAATTGCGTCGTGCCTCCTTGATAGCAACCCTACCAAATGATTCTCCTGGCATATTTTTTACTTTACCTGTTGTATTACAAATAATACAAGAAAAAGCATTGGCATATCACAAGAATGCATGAAAACAATTATATGCGCAAGATAAGTATGAATAGTGTTTGGGAACCTTTTCTTAAATAATCAGCTGAGTTTCCTTTTCCTCATGAAATAATTTAAATAATGCGGAAATGCTAAACATCTAATAGATTTGTTTTGCATTTATGTAGGATTTTGCAAATGATTTTGGCAAGTTAAAACATTTGGCTCAATATTTTAGTGAATGGAGGCACTTTTCCTCAAAATGAAGGGTACAAACGTTACTTCCAGGATGTGCAGACATAGATGCTGTGAGCTATTAAAACATAACTAAGGCCACCCTCCATAACCCATGCCAGACGCTACTCAATCACGACCTCATTTGCAAGATTGCAATCTCAAATGCCAATCAATAATTTTACGGTACATGATGAATATTTAAGGTGATAGTTGAACATTTGGTTTGTGTTAGTGCCAGAAAAGCAAGCAACATTGGTGCATGCACTGTCTACATGCACATACTAGCACACATTTGATGTCCCTTTGAGTGCAAGGTACCATGTACCAACCTCGATCATTCAAGTTGATGTCAGAAAGGCATAAACATTTTTCCACGCCCTTCCTGAATGTGCTAAGAGACACACATACACTAGGGTATTATTGAACATGCTGTACTGAGTTCAATACACTCACCTCATGGCTAGCTGCCGAGGAACTCTCTCTCTCTCTCTCTAATCTCTCATGCCTCAAGTTCATGCAAAGGGGCAAGAAAAGTAGCCTGTAACTGCTAAGAGTCTCTATGTCTCTCTCATAGGTCGTGTTACCAGCCTCCCAAGGACAGTAATATATCATGATCAACATCATATCTTTCTCTCTCACTTACTTCTATAATCAACCCTTCTTCTGTTAGCACGCTGCTGATGTTGTTGCTCTCTCTCTCTCTCTCTCTCTCTCCTGGTCTTACCCTAGTTGTAAGCTATTATTAGCCTCTTTTATTACATCATATATTAAAACACATGCCAAATGGGTGTATCGAACAAAATACCTCACGCTCTCCAAATAGCTAACACACAAATCTCAACGATGGCCCGATTGGCCTTCTCTACTCTCTCTCTGTTTTTGGCCATAATACCGAAGGAACAACTCTCTCTCTCTCTCTGTGTATGTTTCGGGTCTAAATCTCAAGGAACGATACAACATGAAACTGCGGAAGCAGAATCAGAAACAGCATTTGTGTTAAGGAAGCGTGTGTATGTTTCGGGTCTAAATCTCAAGGAACGATACAACATGAAACTGCGCAAGCAGAATCAGAAACAGCATTTGTGCTAAGGAAGCGTGTGTATGTTTCGGGTCTAAATCTCAAGGAACGATACAACATGAAACTGCGGAAGCAGAATCAGAAACAGCATTTGTGCTAAGGAAGCGTGTGTATGTTTCGGGTCTAAATCTCAAGGAACGATACAACATGAAACTGCGGAAGCAGAATCAGAAACAGCATTTGTGCTAAGGATGCGTGTGTATGTTTCGGGTCTAAATCTCAAGGAACGATACAACATGAAACTGCGGAAGCAGAATCAGAAACAGCATTTGTGCTAAGGAAGCGATCCTTACCTGAAGATGAGTTGTAGGCGATGGGATGCGAAAGACAGAGACAGGTTTGTAGCGAGAGCGCGGGCACAAAAACACACACACGCAGGCTTTCGATGATGAAGAAGAAGAAGAAGAAGAAGAAGAAGATATTGATGATGATATGTATGTATGTATGTATGTAACAAAAGGGAAGAAGAAGACATGCACCTTCTTTTTAGGTCAAATGTGTGTGTGTGTGTGTGAAATGGCTATGGTGAAATCCACACTAAGACCTAATGGCAATGTTGCACATTGAAACCCAGAACATACATATACCGAAAGCCCCGACCATCCAGATATTGTATCCAACCAACCCCAAAAACCCTGCAATCGGTCTCAAAACATGGACCATTTCTGCTTTCCCATATATGTTTGTGCAAAACAACAGGCATCGTCCCGATGAGCTCGTCCTCAATTGATGACTTCCTCTTTTCCCATCTCTCTCTCTCTCACTCTCTTTTATCGCATTAGCTTACCCTAGTGGTAAGTTGTTTACACTACTAGCAGTTCATCTTGGGTTCAAAACCCAATTTTCTTACCTCTCTATTACTCTACAAATATCTCTTATTTCACTAGATGCCACTGTGGAATGTAGGGGTTGAACCCATGACCATCGGGTCTCCATTGGGCAACCTTACCAATTGAGCTACAACCATCTAAGCAACTCTCTCTCTCTCTCTCTCTTTTGTGAAAACGCACAATTATATTAATAAATGTGTGTAAAAAACACTGCTTACAATGGGTGTGACAATGGAGTATGGTTCCCCACTAACTACACTACATGAGTAGGGGAACATGTTGAATTGCCAATAGGCAAGACAAACACTCCACTAAGGAAAGATTTTCCACTTGCTCCAATAAAGAAAATTGCCACATTAGTAACCCCTTCAACTTTTGTAGATATGCTTTCACTCCATGGCTACCATCGAATACAAAAGTGTTGCGCATGTTCCAATTATGACGTAGCCCCCACTATCTTAGAAATAGAAAACAATCTCGATCTCTGATTTTGGGTCAAGCTGTGTAAATTGTGCAAACTCCCACTGTCTAGGTGTCAAATAACACCGTGATAAAACTTGCCAAATTTGAGAAATGTAACTCCAAATCTGACAAGCAATCAGACATTGTATAAATCGATGAGTATTATTTTCCACTTGAACAACGCAAAAAAGCAATTACCTGTTGCTAGTCTACGACGCTTTAGAGCTAATCCCAAAGGCAATCCTCCAATCAAAACTCTCCAAATGAAGACCTTTGCTACAAATGGCAATTTAAAATGCCAACTACGTTGTAAGATCTGCCACCACCAATGATGAGATTTGTGTATTTTCCATTCTTTTTCAACCTTAGATGATAACTATCCAAGAGACTCAACAAAGCAATGATATAAAAGATTAGTAGTCACTTGTAACAACGATGTTTGACCCTGTAAACACCAATCAATCCACAGTTGTTCTACTGTTTATAGAGGTAAGGGACCTTGCATCAATGCAATATTTTGTAGTTGTTGCCAAATAAAGCTATAATTAGGTGGGATGCGTAATAACTCTCTCTCTCTCTCTCTCTCTCTCCCTTAAAAGTAGATTTTTCTCGCCCCAATTGCACATCGAAATATGTGTCGAGATAGGTAGATGAGCATGAGTCATGGTTGGCCATTCGAAGTCTCTCTTTGTGAGGCATATCCTCTTGGCTCAAGTCTGTGTAGTTCAAGATTTTGGGGTTTTGTTTGATATATGCTTTGCTCCCAAGATCCTTTTAGTTGCGTCACGTGAGGGCCCACTCTTATGAGTAAATCAATGCTTGATGGTACGAGAAAAACTTAAATATGGTACATGAATGCTTAATAAACAAAACATCATACATGGTAGAGTTAACTTCTTCTGAAGACTTCCATGGGGTTTGTGACAGCATGAGGAAGTTGTTTTAAATGCACAAATTATTAAATGCGCTTACGATAATAATGTTGCATAACCTACAAAAAATGAGATGGAGACATGCCACTCAAAGAAATGAACAATGATGCGTTACTCTCAAATTTGAGAAAACTTACATTTTTAAGCATCTATAGATAAATGAACTAAATGCTCCATCAGATATTAAGATATGAAAGATTTAAGCTTGTGTGAGAACTCGTCCTTCTTTCTAAATTTATCTTGTCAATAACATCTTCTAAGCTACCTTAGAACTTGGACTACATCCATTATGAGATTGTACTCATCCAAGCACTAAGAAAGTTTACTCCTAATGCTAAACTCGCCATATCTTCCTATGTGAACAACTTTTGATCAATGCATTCCACAAACAACCATCCATAGGGAAGTAAATGTTCACATATAGGAAATCATATCATATATGTCCGACGCATCTTTACATCTTTACAAATGGGATGCTCCTACATGATGATGATGATAGGACTTTAATTGACAACAATTGACAACACAAAAACCCAAATGAAAGTCCATATGAAGCATAACTCCACATGCTATCTCACACATATGACAGATGGAATTGTTTCGATAAAATAAACGTAAGTCCATATGGCATAAATGAAATAGACATAATTGTTTCGATGAATTGCTTCAATATTCTTATAAGTGAAAAATAGTGTGATCTACAAAATAGATGTAGAAAATACAAATGGATCACAGTCGATCTTTGCACAACAATCCTCAATGCCACGTTTTGCAATCATGTCAAGAACCACTTGTATATGCGAAAAACAAAGCGTTCTATGTGAATGCTCAGCATAAGGAAAAGAAGTAAAACATGAAATAAGAATGCCATTATAAAATAAATGAAGTCCATAAATGCTACATATTGGGTCTCATTAGAAGGCTGTACCCAACTGTCTTTATCTGGCTGTGATCGAAAAATCTCGATCCTGTGATAAGGAATCAATCTTGATGCTTTCCTTTGGTGTTTTCCCAACTGCTTGAAAGTAAACCATATAAAGCACAATGCATCAAGGCACCATTCAATGAAACCCCTTTCAATCTTTTATGTACAAAAGCCAATATTTCTCCAGAGTGAAGGGTTGTTATAGAATGCAGAATGACGTCTTGAGCCTCTGATATACCCTTCATAGAAAACAAAGAGAAAAATCTTTACAACTTTTCCTCACCAAACCCAAGCTCGTCGTGCATCTTCTGCCTTCACATTACTTGGCACTAGTGGCATGTGGCCATAAATCCCTACAAATTTATTCAAGCAAAATGTCCGGTGCTCACTGTGTCCCGTTAAACTGCTGATACCTGTCGTGCCAATCTCCGACAATGTTCCTGCGCAAATGAAAAAAAACAAAGAAATGGAATGTTAATATTTAAACGTCTATGAAACACCAAAATGAGCAATAAGACCAACCAGAGCTACAACCATAATCTTGTCCATTATACAAACCAGCTATGGTATCATATTTAACCATTATTAAATATGATCCTTTGATTTTCTTGTAACGATGAAGAAAAAGACACCAACGCTTGATATAAATATTAATACTATTGCTTAAGCTTATCAAGGTCCATTTTCAAGAATCTGCATGACTTGCATATGCTCCACAATGCACAAATAGCATATATGTACAATGTGTGCGAACACATATCTATGTTTTACACAGACCAACATAAAGAGTTTAGACAACCAACCCATGCACTCGTATGCATTTTGATTTTCTTATCGTCGAAGGGCACAAGTTTTGGATACCTTACATCCACTCAAAAATTTTGGTATCAAATTAGTTATCGTTCTCAAATAATATCTTAATTCATGGGAACAATGAATATATACAAGAACTAATTTGCAAAAATAAAATCATCCATAAGATGATTAGCTCCCACATTGTTAACAAATACAAAGAAAAAATATGAAACCATGCAATACAGCAAGGCCTTAACAAAAGTGTCTCTTAGAAGTTACTTTTGCATGACTTTCTCATCTCTAGAAGCAACATGGAAATTCAATCTTGTGAGATTTACATACACCTTCATAAAATGTCAAAAATACTTACATTGATGGGAGAATGTGAAACAAAAAACACAATTTTTCTGTTGTTCTAAAGTTCCAGAAAATCATTTCCCCATAAACATAAATAATGATTCAATGAATGCCCTATTCATATTCAATGTATCGATAAGCATGAACAAATAAGGATTAATAGAGATTCACTAGTTACAGTAGCACCTTTTACCCAGATAGGAGGACCACCAGTAGCATTCGCAACAAGAAATGACATCGCAATGTCTTCACAGTTTCTGCATAAATTTGAGACGAGCATAAGAATATTCCTCTAACGCTGAAACATATATATGAACTTCTTTTTAAAAATAATCACGAGATTTTCCTGAACCTTTCTTTTGTCACAAAATCTCTTATTTGAGATGGCATATGATTAGTGTAAAGGTCAAGATATTTCTGGTGGAAAAATGCACCCTTCGATAAAACCATGCTATATGTTCCAGTCCACCACACTGACCACCACCCTCCATATGAATATCGTGCCTCACTTGATTCACGTTTCTACACACATAAAACCATATCTGGGATTTCAGCGGCGTTCATTCTTTTAGAGTGAATGCCAAAACAAGACTCTATAAAAACATACATACATCTTGCTGTAGCCAATGCATTCTTGGCACAAAACCTACCATGCTCTCTTGAGCACTACACCAAACATTGAATGCAAATGCCAAAGTATCACAATCAACCACAACATCATCATCCACAGAGAATATGGCATTTGTGGCAAGGTCTTCAAGGGGTTTAAACCTCGTATTGAGATTGTCCTCGTTATGCATGTCAATCTTCAGCTTTATAGTGTGTTTTGATTTAAGCTTATGAGAAGCGGCCCTCACGGATGATTGAAGGTAAGTTAGCAATGGTTCAGAGGGCGGCTCGGTTGACTCACTCCATACAATTCGGATAGTATCCACATTTGGGCACCGCGAGTAGTGTTGCACCGATTTCTTGAGTAAGTCCGGCCTTCTCCATGTGTTAATAAGGATGGTGAAATGCTCTTGCCTATACAAAAGAAGACATATTTTCAAGACAAAATGAAAAAATAAGCAGTTCATCTTTAGCTAAGACTTAAAAATGTCACATGATCCGATGTATATTTGCCACCAAGTGACACTTATAAAGCATACATTTCAAGACTAAAATGAGCAAACAATTAGTTATTCTTCACACCTTAACAACCTACGTTAACACAATGTCTTGCAATTTTGCTGCAATGTGACTCTGAATTGAAACTGAAGGTTCAGAAATCATTGCACCTCTAAATTTGGTATACATTAGAAATTTACAAGAGATCAGGATTTGGTATTCATTCACTAATTTTAAATTTAAGGTTGGAAGTGTCTATAGCGGGAACAAGATCCAACAGAAACATATAGCATCGACAGATAATTCTCATAATTTCCTATTATTCCATGCATGCCAAGAATACTCAACAGAACAGTAAAGCAAATTTTCCCAAACAATGCACAGCATTTACATACAACAATTTTTTGGAACAGATACTGAATTTAGTGCACATTGAATATGCATTATTTAATATTCACATCTAAATTTCCACGCATTGAAGGTGCAGAATTTTTAGAGAGGTTTTAGAATGAAACGCTTGAAATTTTGAGAAATCTGGTAATAAAAATAAAATAAAACAAATCCTTGAACATTGATCTAAATATAGAAATAAAGAAAGACATTAAAATCTTTTAAGAGGCCAAAATAGCCTATGAGACCAAACAAGAAATTACATCTCAAGATGTTGTCTTGTCTTTGAAAACAACAAACCAAAATAAAAGTAGCTAAGTAAATAAAAATAGAAGTGATTAAAGAATCTTGTTATCTGTATGTGTAAGTTTCTCAAGTAAGATAGAAGATAATTTTTGTCTTTGAAAGACCTCTAGCATAAGTCAATCAGAATGGAGAGATATCCAAAGTGAGGGAAGCAATTGCGATGGCGGGAGGTAATAGCATTTATTTATGGATGACAAGGGTGGTGAGATCGTGGTGGACAAGGTTGGGACTTACTTGCATGACAAACTGCTATTGTCCGATCTATTGTAACCCCTAAGCAATGTCATGGTTGGGGATCCACTTGTGTAGCCTTTGATTGACTTGTAGATGAATAAGACTGATGGAGCTAAAGAATGTTGCGATTGTTCTTTGTTGATGATCTTGTATGGTTGAATTGTTGTCCTTCAACAACTTCTCCTTCTGTTTCTTGAATTCTAGCAAGAACAACCTAAGGCAACATTGGTCCTCATAATACATTACTTTGCATAGATGGTCAAAGCCATAGTTAATGAGTCAATGGTATCTCCCTCTTATTTCATAACAAATTATACATTTGGCAAACATAGTGTTCCTCAAATTCCATTGATAACACAATCGGGAAATTCTTTCTTCTAGCGAAGTGCATGCATATCTACCTACCTCGATCACTAACTGATGTTAAGAGGTTTTCAGCTGCCTATCCCACTATATAGCGCATAGGGTAGATGTATGTCCATATAAGAGGGCATGATGATGAAACTATCCTTTAATTTGTGCGAAAAGTGTGCCTTATAGTGGGCCATCTTCCTACCAAGTGATGTTGTGCAGCTGATCCATGTTCTTCAGTTATCCAATTTGATAATATTAATTTGGACCACTCTATTCTTTTCCACTTTGGTCCTATTCGGATGGGTACAATCCAAGCTATATTGGAATAGGGGTAGTGTATTTATGGTTATGCCAGCTAAATATGATACCTCCTTCACAAGCATTGGAAGGTTGTGATTGCTTGTTTGTGTGTACAAATCCTTTGAGTTACTTCATGTTGCAAGCGTCTCCTTGTATCACAAACTCCTTATCATACTAGCTATTTTGTATAATTCCACCAAGTTTAGTGCCTATTTTGTGGTGAAAAAGCATTTAAGGCTGCTTTATGCAATGACTGTAACAATCTTTGTGTGACTTCCTCTAGGCGTGTGAAAGGATCCAAATCCACCATGCCATTGTATACTCCACAACTATAGATATCAACTGACTCTCGTGTAAGTTAGTATTTAGCCAGGCCAATCTCCTTTATGCATCCATCCTTCACCTCAAAGCATAGATATGTGTGATCTGCTGAAAAGCCAATAGGCCTAGCAGAGATGGTGAACTATGTTCTTTTTGGGTCTGATTTCCCCTACTTTTGGGTTCCAAAATGTCTAATCATCTGATCTGTGCCAATGTGACAAACCATTTTATACCACAAATTCGTGTGCACTTCCCAAGGCCAGAAAGTGTTTGCCATATTCTTAGTTCACTTTTATCTTGAGCTTGTCACTTTAGACCAGCTTCTTCTACAATAACTTGTCCATACATAGCTTCACTTGTTTCAAACGTAGTTGTTTGTTCATCCTTAGTATGTGCATTGAAGTTTCCTATGATATCATCATACAAAGGTGCAAAGTTTGAGTATATATGTGGAAAGTGGCAATTGCAACATATAGTTTTCGAACATCCCCAATTTTGATTTGTACCCACATATAATGCAATCTACATCCTTCTGCACAATATGCGCTCAATCATGGAGCTCCTTTTTGGACTATACCACCACTCCTCGAGACCTTCCAGTGCTTCTGTGTTTGTGGTTGGGGATGACATAACAACTCACATCTACATCCTTTTGCATTGAGAGTTTATTAGCAATGCATTAATGGGTCTCTATACACATAGTGATATCTACATTCTTGAAGGTATCTTTAAAATATCCAACATCTATCCTTAGAGATCCTTGCAATTCCATATAGTCATGTGTAAGGTCTCACGGGCCATACAACATCACGTGGCATCTGTGGTGTTTGTGGCTAGAAATGAAGAAACTAAATAAGAAAGTGCTTTCGGACATTTTCAAACTCTTTTCAAATAGACTTAGGAATGTTATTACCCCATACTTCAACCTCATAGAGAAGCACTAGTATTACCAATTGTCAAAGAGGCATTTCTTGAGGCCCCAATATTTAATTTCCTCATTTGTTGCATATGTTCTCAAATGCATAGTAACCCCTTCTTCCCATTTCCAAGTAGTATGTAGCACATTCATTCCATCTATAGTTGAAGGAAAACTTAAGCCCCAGATATTTAAAGCATTCTACGGGTTCAAGACGCTCATTATCATACACAATGTATGATACTTAGCTTACTGTGCATACAAAAGTTTTCCACTGCACTAATAAACTTTTGGGCATCTTTTAAAGTATATGCTTTTTTCCACTACACTAATATGCTTTTGGGCATCTTCTGAAGTATATCCAAAAAGCACTACATCATTTGGATATAAGAAAAGCATGATAAACGCATTCCCAATGGTAACTCCTTCAATGCCTTCTTGCTTTACAGACTCGTTGACCATTTGTTCCAATTCATCGATGCATAAACCAGAGAGAGTGGGCAGTGAGAGAGAGAGAGAGAGAGAGAGAGAGAGAGAGAGAGAGAGATTGTCACCTGTCCCATTCTTGAATCTGTGGATGCCATCCCATGATTGAGGAGATTTTGCAAGTATGAACTAAAAGGATGATTAATGCGAATATGCCAAAGATGGAACAAATTTGAATTCGATAGCTTGAAGACCACATAAGATTCCGTGTCGATTTCCATCGACTATGTGCCCCTTTCATCAATCTCGCCTTCTTATCCACTGTGGCAAACCTTCTCACAAAGCTGAAATTTTCTTACCAGTTTTTCTTTCTTCTTTTTCCCTTTAAGAATAAGAAAGGCTTTAATCAGCTATCAACAGAAAGCCCTTTTAAACTCAATTGGGCTATGATAAAGGAAGAGTACAACATCTTCATTCTCTTCTTTGTTTTACAGCATCAAAATTCTAATTATATTGACTTTGAATTATATACATGTATTTTCTTTACTTAACAAATGACAGGAAGAGCATTTCTCCTTTTATGATCTCAAGAGAGGAAAAATATAATCGAAGTCTTGCTTTCGTTTCTTTCCAAGTTAACCTTGAAATGCACCTTACCTTCCTTCAGATTTTCTATCCCTTGATCTATCTTATCTATCTATCTATCTATCTATCTATCTATCTGTATATATCTGTGCGTACATGTATATACATACATACATACATACATACATACATATGTTATTGTATGTATGTATATAGATATAGATAAATGCTTTTTTTACTGGAAAATTTGATAGGAATATCCAAGTTTTCCTTTGCAAGAAATACACCCAAACTTTGGCTAGGCCCAAAGTTCAATTTGAAGAAATGCTCCTTTTTTTTCTTCAAATCCATGCACACAAATACCACACCTTCCTCCCATAAAGGACAGATCTTGCGAAATTTAGACATAAATCTAATGAATTGTGTATTGGAATTTTCTCTTGGATTAGCTACAAAAAACAAAATGGTGACAATTCGCATATTCCAAATAGGGCCAAATTTAGCAACTTTAATGTGCAGTTCAATGGGCAAATGAATCTTGTTTGTACAAAAGCAGAGCAAGAAGCTCTGTTTCGAAAGTAATAAGTAAATAAAGTAATCACTCAATCATAAAACAAAAGCCTACCGTGTATTTGATGGAAGTTTTGCTGACAAGAAAGGGAGCAGGGGGGGGGGGGAGTTTTGAGGGGATTTGAGTATGAAAATGGGATTTTATTTCCCTCCCTCCCCCCTGAAATTGAGAAGTGGTGGGAGATGGAGGAAGAGCAGAGGAAAACTGATCTCAAGGAGGAAGAGGTAATGATCTGATTTGCACTTCATTCTCTCTCTCTCTCTCTCTCTGCTTTTTCTCTCTATATTACCTCATTGGAATGTGGTTCTCTGTTTCTCTGTCTCTCTCTCTAAGAATGAAAACACTTGAATATAGTAGTGCTCTCTCTCTCTCTCTCTCTCTCTCTCTCTCTCTCTCTCTCTCTCTCTCTCTACACAGATTAAAACACTTCAATAATGCCCCCCCCTTTATCCTCAATCAAGCTCTCCATTTCCCTTTCTCTACAAAATTTCACATGTTTTCCCTACCCAACTATATATGTATGGCTGTGGTTCTAATGACCCGACACGATAAATCTGGCGAAAATCAGGTACATTGTGTCGTTGCTCACCTCTCTCTCTCTCTCTCTCTTTTGTGTTTCTTATCTAATCTAAACTCCCGACTCCAATGCCCTTGCTTTCGACTGTTCGATGAAGTTCTGATAGAACTTTGAGCGATTGGGAAATTTTTTACCATCTCTTTTCTGTCCATACATTTTCGGCCACCACTGATTACATTTTGAATGGTTGCTAGCGTCTCTCAACTCTTACAATGATTGCGGCATGATCTGATCAAAGACGAAACTCGAGGGGCAATCATAAAAATCTCATAAGGATATTGTGGACATACACATCATGAGGGGATTGGACCGACGTTCTATTTTATGCTCCTACAAGTCTTGATCTAAGGTTCACAATCCAAGTTCACAATACAAATGAATTAAGTTCAATGTGTCTTTGAGACCCCTCTAGAGGATTTCTGTAATTTTGTTATTGCCCCACCTTTGTTTATCTTTATTGCAATTCCAACCAATTGTGTTTTTTTTATATTTATTTACTGTTGCTCACTAGTTTTACCCATGAATATATTACTTCTTTACCATTTCTCACATTTGATTGTTTTTTCTTGGCTATTGACGTGTAAGATCAACAAACTTGGAACTGTGTTGAATGTCCAGTGGTGTCATGTCATATAAAACTACAAAGTCAAACCTCATTTCGTGTTTTTGTTTTCCTTCTATCTTCCCTTTCCAGCTTCAATGCAAGATTTCCAAGTTAGATGTCAAGGGATCTTTGTAACTTATTGTGCTTATGTGGCATGGATTTTAATATTAAATGCCAGTGAATCCTTTGAATACACAATACAACATTGAATCATTAGCTGACATTCCTTGCGAATCTCCTCTCTTTTTATTGCTTTAACTTTGGGCCAACTTCTCTCTTCCACACATGGGTTCATTCATCCTTGAGGTGGCATTTTCCTTCACACCCATTATTATTAGCATGCTTCCACTTTTCCAAGTTGTGCAATATTACTTTCACATTGTCACTTTTCCAAGTTATACTTCTTTCACATTATTTCGATCTCTTCTTCCTTTTTAGTTAAAGCAGTGTAATTATTGAAGCAACAAGACAACACAAAAACCCCTTGATGTCCCAACGATGATAGTGAGGATCTTATGTGGCAAAGTAAATCCCCCTAAGGTGTTTCAAGACTAAAAGACAAAGACTCCTCTTATGAGAACAAGGTTTCTATAGTCTCTCTCTCTCTCTCTCAACTTTAATACCTATAGGCTACAAAGTATCTCCTCCTTCGAGAAGTGCATCAATTCAATACAATTTAAAAGGTTGAGCTTGGAAAAATAAATATTATAAGTACTCTCTCTCTAATATAAGTTGTCATGTAACCTGACATTCAAAATGCTGAATTGTTGACCCCCTCTAGGAATTTCCAAGGGTATCATTAGAAAATAAATAAATAAAATAATAAGGTTTCATTTTGTTTGGTTCAGGATTGTTTCAAAATGTAGTAGTAAGAAATAACAATTATTTTGTATTACAAAGAAAACATTCAACGCTTATGCATAGATCCATCTATCAATATCTATATGAAATATTCATAAGCTGTTAGTTACACATTTGTAGCACAAGAAATGAAAATATCGTCATCAAAGGGGGAACTTCACCAAGAGCAAAAAGGGGATAGAACACAATTGTTCATAAAGCTTTAGGCCAAATGGCCACCCTAATTTGAAAGAGGACAAACCCTATGTTAAAAGCTATAAAAACTTTTTGTGGGCCTTTTAGCTCTTTCTT